>NC_051408.1:1835725-1838077 GCF_015228065.2 Penaeus monodon
GGCCTCCTCCTCATGAAACAACACGGCTTCGCGCAATCCATTTCCCACAGACCAATAAGCTGGGGGGGGGGGGGGAATCCCCCCCGAAATTTAAATCATGAAGAAAAAAATCACGAACAGCCGTCACGACACGAAGGGAAGTCGATAATAACGGCAAAAATAAACGTAAATAAGGAACCTCTTCGTTTTTTTTTAATAGTCACTCCGACCGGCTTTTAAATCCAAGGGGAAGGGAGATGGCGGCTCCCTTCCTCTCCCTCTCCCTTCTTAATCCCCTTCCTATGTACTCACGTTAGGATCTCACGCTTCCTTCATCCCCTCTTTCTCCCTTCCTCCCCTTCCTCCCTTTCTCCCCTTCCTCCCCTTCCTCCCTTTTTCCCCTTCCTCCATTCCTCCCTTCCTCGCTTCCTCCCTTCCTTCTCTTCCTTCCTTCCTCGTTCCTCCCGTCCTCCTTTCTCCCCTTCTTCCCTTCCTCCCCTTCCTCCCCTTCCCCCCCTTCCTATATTAACACGTAAGAAACTCGGGGGCTCATATTTAAGAACCGGCAACCCCATGCGAGCACAGGTCATAAGGAGCGCCAAAACGAGGTCATTTTTCTTCATTTGCGTATAAGTCTCCTTAGGAAAACGGCCCTCGACCCCATACGCGGCCTGGGGGGGGGGGCGGCTGGGGTCACGCTCGGCGCTTATTGCGTGTGGAGTGACGTGTGGGAGGCGGAGGGGGGGGGGGGAGGGGGAGGCGGGGGGGGGGGGAGGAGGGGGGGTTGGGGGTGGGGGGGGAGGGGGGGGTTGGAGGGGGAGGGGGGAAAAGGGGAGGGGAGGGGGGAAGGGAGGGAATAGGGGGAAGGGGGGGGGGGGAGGGGGGGGGGGGGGAAAAAGGGGGGGAAGGGGGGGGGGGGGGTTTTGAAGGGGGGGAGGAGGGAAAAGGTGGTGGGGGGCTGGGGGGGTGATGGGAGGGGGGGAGGGGGTGAGGACGCGTTGGAGAGGGAGGGAAGGGGTTTTGGGGTGGGGGGGGGGAGGGGGAGAACAGCTGGGGAGAGGGAGAGAGGAGAATAAATAGAGAGCTGGAAGGGGAGAACAGATAAAGGAGAGGGTAGGGAAGGAAAGGGAGAGAGGAGGGAAGGGGGGAAGGAGGGGGGAAAGGAGAAAGGGGGGAAATAAAAAGGGGGGAGAGAGGGGGAATTAAAAGGGGGATAAAAAGGGTGTAGAGAGAGAGAGGGGGGGGGAGACGTGCAGAACATATGTATAGAGAGAGGAGAGTAAAATAAACATAGGAAGAGAGAGAATGTGGATAGTACAGGCGTAAGGTGGGTGAAGACAGAAAGAGAAGAGGGAGAGCAGGTGAAGAAGAGAGGAGAGGAGAGAAAGTGAGAGGAGAACAGGCGAAGCGAACGGGGCAAGACACAGGTGGAAGTAGATACGAAGGAAAAAAGAAGGAACAGAACAGATGGAAAAGGGTACAGTCGGAGAAGGAGAAGAGGAAGAACAGCTGAAGGGGAGAGTGAACAAAGGAACGGAAGGAGAAAGGGAGGGGAAGGCAGCTGGACAAGTGGATGGTTTTCAGAAGGAAGGAAGAGGCAAACAGATGGAGGAGAAAGCGCGAATAACAGATGAAGGGGGGGATAGAGACAACAGATGGAAAGGGAGAATAGAAAACAGATGGAAAAGAGAGAACAGAACAGGTGGAAAGGGATAGGAAAGAACAAATGAAGCAAGAGGAAGAGGGGACGAACGAAGCAAGGGGAGGAGAGAACACTGGAAAAAAGAGGAAGATGAAATAAACATTCAGAAGAAGAAGAAAAAGGCAGAAAAAAAAGAAAAGCAAATGAACAAATGAGCGATTTGAAAAAAAAATAAAATAAAAACAAGAATGGAAAGAGAGAAATAATGAAGTAGACGAAGTGAGAGAACAATAGCCCGCGAGGCAGCAAGTAGAAAAGAACAGAAAGCGGCATAATTAAAGGTAAACTTGGAGTCATTAAAACCAGGCAATACAGGTGCGATTAGGAGGAAACTCGACAGAACTTTTTAGGGGAAAAATCTGTAACATCCAGCATTGTTATCCGAGGATTTGCGATAGAAGGTTCATGTTAATTGCGTTCTTACAAGCCAAGTAATTATGTTTATACAGCAACAGAACATGTATGAAGACACTTAGAATCTGTTTACACTTCAGCTTTCCACACTTCATTATCCTTTGAGGACAAACGATGCGGTAATGAAGCTGTAATAAAAAATGGAAAAAAGAAGAAACAGACACACTTTTCTCAGCACCTCACACTTCGCTCGAGCACAAGCGCCCTAACACTCGCTCAGCTTCCTCTTAACTCTAATGTGGTTTGGGGCTAGTAGG
>NC_051408.1:1838421-1838669 GCF_015228065.2 Penaeus monodon
TCGGCGCGTTCAGGTCCCCGGGAGAGAGGACAAGCGAGAGCTGATTATCAACCCTCCTCTGGTCTCAGCAGAGGCAGGCAACGAGACCCTGAAGCCTTGCTCTTGATCAGCGCCGCGGGTTCACCTCTTGGGGCTTGAAGCACAACAGCGACCACGAGGAATGCTTCTGTTTCCGCGTCTTTTTCTCGTTTTTCTATCTTTTCTGATATTCACACTTCGATGTGAGTATCAGAGCGACGATGAGTGCG
>NC_051408.1:1841123-1841448 GCF_015228065.2 Penaeus monodon
CGCTCGCCACCCTACACAATACTCTCTGCCGTCCTTGCTAATAAAACCTCACGCAACGACCAGGAGCCTTGGACACAATGACGGCAGAGCTACAATTGGCTGCTCTTCAAGCTTGGAATGAAACGCAGCTTAATTCTCGAGGCGGAATGCGTCTAAAAATGCTGGGTCCTGAATGTAGGTTTCCCGGGCGGGAGTCGTTGTTATACTGATTGCTTATGGGACATCATGTGCATGTGCGTGTGCGTGAGAGGAGGCGCGGGTGAGTGAGTGAGACGCGACGAAGACATTGCATTTATATTCACTTTGAGTGAGCATGTGTTGTGCT
>NC_051408.1:1842023-1842263 GCF_015228065.2 Penaeus monodon
CACACGCATGCACGAGTGTATTCCGCAGTCTCCCGCCGCCTAATAGCCTGTGAGTCGCAGCCGGCTTGTCCACGATGTCTGTTGTGACCACTTGTTTCCATCCGTCTCTCGCGCCGCTGATATTACACAACGAGCGGGGGGTGTTTTGTCTGTCTGTCGGCCATTTGTATCTGTCAGTCGTAATATATTTCGCAGGAATAGACTTTTTCGCTATCGTTTCCGAGTTTGTGTGGTTTTTTT
>NC_051408.1:1842480-1842613 GCF_015228065.2 Penaeus monodon
TTCTTCTTTTTTTTGGTACGTCGAACTTGTTGTTAAGATCCCTTCGGGAATGATTGAGTTATGATTGCGGCGTGAATGGAATGCTGTCGGGAATGAGAATTAGAGTGAAGGATATTCCGGGATTCTTTCCACG
>NC_051408.1:1847551-1847774 GCF_015228065.2 Penaeus monodon
CCGTTTTGACAACGATAGAAAGCTTAATGAAACTTAATAGAAAAAAAGAGATTTCTTGCGCGAGTTTCCGCCTGGAAACAAAAGTCACGGCAGGAAAGTGCAAGTTGATTACGCGCGTAAAACCCAATTAGCTAATTCCATATTGCATCGACTGGCGCCATAATTACCGTGATGGGAAAATGCAATTAATGAAGAGAGTGAAAAGCGAGAGGAACTTAATTGA
>NC_051408.1:1847793-1848039 GCF_015228065.2 Penaeus monodon
ACGAGTGACTTTTTGGCTTTCATATTCTCTCTGATACTTTCTTTTCTCTCCAATTCTTTTTTATCCTTTTCTTTCAAGTTATTCTTATTCTGAACTTTCCAGGTGACCTTTTTTATCCCCAATACCTCTGCTTATCTTTACTTCATTAATTTCTTAATCATTTTCAACATAGTTTCAAATTTTGTTTTTTAATACTCCCGTAACCCATTATTATCATTGAAATTATGTGTGGATTCGTTATGTAAG
>NC_051408.1:1849610-1849816 GCF_015228065.2 Penaeus monodon
ACAGTGGAAAGTGGATTTAGGGAAGAGAACAGATGGAGGAGAAATCGCGAATAACAGTTGAAGGGGGGAATAGAGACTACAGATGGAAAGGGAGAATAGAAAACAGATGGAAAGGAGAGGGCAGAACAGGTGGAAAGGGATAGGAAAGAACAAATGAAGCAAGAGGAAGAGGGGACGAACGAAAAAGGGGAGGTGAGAACACTGGA
>NC_051408.1:1849943-1850409 GCF_015228065.2 Penaeus monodon
TGAAGTAGACGAGGTGAGAGAACAATAGCCCGCGAGGCAGCAAGGAGAAAAGAACAGAAAGCGGCATAATTAAAGGTAAACTTAAGAGTCATTAAAACCAGGCAATACAGGTGCGATTAGGAGGAAACTCGACAGAACTTTTTAGGGGAAAAATCTGTAACATCCAGCATTGTTATCCGAGGATTTGCGATAGAAGGTTCATGTTAATTGCGTTCTTACAAGCCAAGTAATTATGTTTATACAGCAACAGAACATGTATGAAGACACTTAGAATCTGTTTACACTTTAGCTTTCCACACTTCATTATCCTTTGACGACAAACGATGCGGTAATGAAGCTGTAATAAAAATTGGAAAAAAGAAGAAACAGACACACTTTTCTCAGCACCTCACACTTCGCTCGAGCACAAGCACCCTAACACTCGCTCAGCTTCCTCTCTTAACTCTAATGTGGTGGCGCTAGTAGG
>NC_051408.1:1850967-1851212 GCF_015228065.2 Penaeus monodon
GGCGCGTTCGGGTCCCCGGAGAGAGGACAACGGGACTGATTATAAAACCCCCCGGTCTCGCACAGGAGGCAACGAGACCTAAAGCCTTGCTTTTGATCACCCCGCGGGTTCCCCTTCTTGGGGCTTGAAGCAAAACGGACCGCGGGGAATGCTTCTGGCTCCGCGTCTTTTTTCCGTTTTTCTTTTTTCTGATATTCACACTTCGATGGGGAGTAAGAGCCGATTGGGTGTGTGTTTAAGATAAT
>NC_051408.1:1852920-1853150 GCF_015228065.2 Penaeus monodon
TCCGCTCGCCACCCTACACAATGCTCCCTGCCGTCCTTTCTAATAAAACCTCCCGCAACGACCAGGAGCCTTGGACACAATGACGGCAGAGCTACAATTGGCTGCCCTTCAAGCTTGGAATGAAACGCAGCTTAATTCTCGAGGCGGAATGCGTCTAAAAAAGCTGGGTCCTGAATGTAGGTTTCCCGGGCGGGAGTCGTTGTTATACTGATTGCTTATGGGAAAGCTCA
>NC_051408.1:1853949-1854151 GCF_015228065.2 Penaeus monodon
CGCAGTCTCCCGCCGCCTAATAGCCTGTGAGTCGCAGCCGGCTTGTCCACGATGTCTGTTGTGACCACTTGTTTCCATCCGTCTCTCGCGCCGCTGATATTACACAACGAGCGGGGGGTATTTTTGTCTGTCTGTCGGCCATTTGTATCTGTCAGTCGTAATATATTTCGCAGGAATAGACTTTTTCGCTATCGTTTCCGAG
>NC_051408.1:1854428-1854547 GCF_015228065.2 Penaeus monodon
GGTACGTCGAACTTGTTGTTAAGATCCCTTCGGGAATGATTGAGTTATGATTGCGGCGTGAATGGAATGCTGTCGGGAATGAGAATTAGAGTGAAGGATATTCCGGAATTCTATCCACG
>NC_051408.1:1854670-1854863 GCF_015228065.2 Penaeus monodon
GCCCCCCCCCTTCCCACCCCCATCTCGCCAACCTCTCGTAAATCAAAGAACATGAGTTGGCAAGAACCCATGTGTTTTGGTCTTGTTAATGCAAATGCAAGAGGCAAAAGATACAACTTGAATGCTTCATCATTTTTCTTCTTTTTCTATTCTAAAAGGTTATATATATTTACAGCATAATTCATACAGAATG
>NC_051408.1:1855360-1856164 GCF_015228065.2 Penaeus monodon
ACGCCCCGCCCCTCGCCTCTGCCTTCAGCTGCCAATCCTTTAATTTCTTAAAAACGACTCAGGAGTTTATCCTTCCTTTCAGCTCCATTACTTAGCTTTGTATCTCATATAACTGATCCATTTGCTGGTAACCTGGGATTTCCCCCTTTCTCTCTTCCTGTCTTTTTTTTCTTCTTTGTGACATTTTTCTGACGTTCATCTGTATACTTATAAAAACGTCAGTGAGTTTCGATGAGAATGTTAGATCCAGTATTATTCATTGTTGGTTTATTCCCCTTTCTATTCATTCGTTCGATTTCTCTTTATCATCCTTTACTATCTTATTCCTCCTTTTAACGCTGCAGTTCATCCTTCTGTTCATTCAGTCGCGTCAATCCTTTTTCTCTGTTATGAACAATTTAATTCCGCAGATTACTTCAGAAAATTTCTCATCTGTCCAATTGCTTCTTGACTTGACTTCTTGACTTTCAATTCAGGCCAATGATAATTTTACTCTAGTTAATTTTTCATGTTTTTATTTCATGTTTTTTTTATGAGTAATATATTTCCTCAATTGAAATTTTAATTCAAATTTAGATATCTTGACCTTTGTTCTTCTCCTGCAACCTTGTTTGTTCTTACAGCTTTTCTGTCATTTTTTTTATAAATTATCGTACCATGAATTATGTTGTCTATAAATCATGTTATTTCAAATTACATTAAGTATAAATCATGTATAAATTGACCGCGTTTCCGCTTCGGTTTCGTCTTCTTATGAGGAGATTGATAGGGTTAGAAACGACACGGTTTTTGATTTTCCTTTTT
>NC_051408.1:1856622-1857055 GCF_015228065.2 Penaeus monodon
TCAAGGACGGGCTGTCGAGCGGGATGCCTCGTTTCATTTACATACAGACTATCTATCTAATCGAAAGTAAATACGGCGTTGCTCTAAGCGCGGCACCGGTTTTAATCCGATGGCAGCAGCTAAACACTACATCCCCGGCGGGAGCAGGGAGGCGCTCGGAACGGCTGGTCAAATACTCAAAGCATGCTTGCGTAACCAGGAGAATGCCGTTCATGCTTGCCCGATCAGCGGAAGCAGCGGGGGAAGTAATACGCGCGCTTGCAGAGCAGCTACTTGATTGGATATATGCAAACACCAAAGAGCTGTTGGATGGAATTCCGCTGTTTGGAGCAGTCACGGCGGCAGGGGGGAGGGGGGAGGGGGGGAAGGTGTCACGGTTCAGTTTCACCAAATGTTAATTCTCCGGAATTTTTCGATTTAATTTACTGATTAG
>NC_051408.1:1857078-1858087 GCF_015228065.2 Penaeus monodon
ATGGCACTAACAACCTAATCACGATTAGCTGGAAGACCAACAATAGATACAAAACCACTAGTTTATTGTATCCTTCTTAAAAATAAATCAACAAATCAATAAAAAAGTTGCAAGGCAAACAATACATAACACGCATGATCCAAAACGCATTCCTACCCATGGAAAATATGCCTTCGTATTTTCAAGAGCCGAGGAAAAAAAAAAAAATTAATGGCAGCGGCAACAGTCTCTCCCACATACGAACAAAAACAATTTTCTTGCTCACTTTGCCCGAAATACAAAGCACTAATGATCCGCGAAAGTGGAACAGAGAGCAGTCTCTGTTCACAAGAATTAAACATAATTCTAAACACGTTTTCATCACTTTAGAAAAGGTCATCCATCACAAGAACACAAGTGACACTATAAAACCCACACTGGAAATGCACTGGAATTTCACTATAATTACAATATAATTGCAATATGATTTCACTATAACTTCACTAAAATTACACCATAATTACACTATAATTACCCTACAATTTCACAATAATTTCACTAAAATTATACTATAATTACACCATAATTTCACTATAATTACTCTATAATTACACTAATTACACTGATTTTACTATAATTTCGTTATAATTAACTACGCTATAATTACACTATAATTAAACTATAATTTCACTATAATTGCACTAATTTCAGTATAATTTCACTATAATTACACTATAATAACACTATAACTACACAAAAATTTCACTATACTTATACTATAATTTCACTTTCATTACACTATAATTTCACTATAATTTCAACATAATTACACTATGATTACACTATAACGCCTATTCCTGAGGAAAACGTTTTTTTTTTTAGGGTCGCAAAATGAAACTTTTCAGCAAGACAATAGACTTAATTCCCAAACATAATGCCAATGTTTATGAATACCAGAAAAAAAGTCTTTTGCAAAAGCTACGCAAAGATCGCTTACCTGGAAATAGAAATACTGTTAATTTCTATTTTA
>NC_051408.1:1858144-1858508 GCF_015228065.2 Penaeus monodon
CATACGATTATCTAAAGTAGACGAACCCAGAAAAAGATCATATTTTTCTCGAATTACGCAAAATTTACGAAGACTGACCTGAATTTTCTACATAATACAGCAAATTATTTCGGATTAACTGAGTTATGTTTGTCTCTTTCTCTCGTATTATTTCACGCAGGAAAAAAAAAAAATGCATATTTAAACACATACTGCCATAATCCTGTACATGTTTTGAAATTAGGATCGTGTGAAAAGTGGAATTTTGACGAAATTTGTGGATTTTAACAGTATTTCTCTTTGGAGGGATACGAACACATTATGGTCATGTGTTTACTGTGTGTTTCGAATACAGGCCTAATTATTTTTTTCTAACGGTATCTTT
>NC_051408.1:1858554-1858686 GCF_015228065.2 Penaeus monodon
CGCGACACATTTTTGTGGTCATTACAACGAAACCCGCTACTTTGTTGGTAAAATATCGATATCATGGTGGAAGAATGAAACTGGTGTTATGGCGGGAAAATTAAGAATAATCCTAATTAGTTGGTAAAAAAG
>NC_051408.1:1859205-1859390 GCF_015228065.2 Penaeus monodon
TGTACTAAATTGAAAAACTGGTGGAAAACTAAGGAAAACTCTACTTTGTTTAAATGTCACAAAAATGATGAAACAGTTTTTCGTGTTGATAAATATATGAGAAAATGTTGAAACGCTTTACCGTGTTAATTATGGAATAACGAAAAGATAAAAAATAAAAAAAGTTGAAAACGTTATACACATTT
>NC_051408.1:1859484-1859897 GCF_015228065.2 Penaeus monodon
GAGTGTGCGTATGTGTTGTTTACCGTAAGCATAAAAAAAAAAAAGTTGAAACAACGTTATATACAAATTTTGAGTGGTTTTAGATAGAGATCTGACAGTGATTGTGAGTTTTTGCTGTGCATTCCCGGTATGTTGTGTGGTGATCCTAACCAGGTTGTAACGAAAAAATTGGTATGTAAACCATTAAGTATATTATCCTTTCAAATTTATCTGTGTATAGATTTATGTATTTGTATCTTATGGGGTCTTTATCTTAGGTTGCATTGTCAGCCTTGCTCTCCGATCATCTTGTGGATTGTTCGGTCTGCAATTTTTCATAGTTGGTATAACTTGCTTTGAATTTATTTCCTTTTTCACTTCCTTCTTGTATCGATTTATCTGTTATTTCTCGTCTGGGCTCTTCTTTCTCTCGG
>NC_051408.1:1860170-1860851 GCF_015228065.2 Penaeus monodon
TCCTCCAGCCCGGCTCAAGGAAAAGATTCACTTCCACGACGTGAGAAAACGCTGCTTTTCGCTCTGCCATTCAAGGATGCATAACATCCCTCGGCGTCCATAAATCGATGTCTTGAAAACCGACTTCACTTGTTAAAAGTTAGAATGATGCGTTGTTGTTGCCGTTGGAGTGGCTGCAGGGTGTTGTGTGTGTGTTGTTGTGTGTTTGTTTGTGTGTTGTTGTAGAGTTTTGTGTGTGTGCCTGTTTGTTTTTTTCTTTGCTTTGTTTTGTGTATTTTGCCTTCCTGTTTGGTTTTTTTTTTTTTTCTTCGTTTTTTCTCTGTTTGTGCTCTACTTGTTGTTGGGAGGGTGTGAATGACTTGTGTGTGTGTGATAGTGTGGAGGTGGGGGGTGGATGGGAGGTGGGAGTGTGAGAGAGTGAGTGGGAGAGAGGTGGTGGTGGGTGGAGGTGGTGTGAGAGGAGGTTTGTGAGTGTGAGGTGGGGAGGGAGTGTGGTGTGAGGAGTGAGGTGAGAGTGTGTGTGAGAGGTGTGGAGTGTTCATTTGATTAGTGTGTGTTATGTTTGTATTTGGTTTGGTTTATGTGTAGATGTGTGTATTATGTTTGTGTTGCTGTGTGTAGTTAGTTAGTGTGGTGTGTGTGTGTGCTATTTTGTTTTCCTTCGATCAAGTTTGATTTTAC
>NC_051408.1:1860896-1860973 GCF_015228065.2 Penaeus monodon
TGCCACATATTTCCTATTTGTTTCTCTTCAACTTCTTTTTGGAGAGGGAGAAAAAATTAACTTTAGTGGATTATATA
>NC_051408.1:1861531-1862240 GCF_015228065.2 Penaeus monodon
GCGAAAGAAGTTCAGAGGGTGAAACAGAGAGAGAGTGACATGGATATTGGCAAACAAAGTAGTTAAGAAACACTAATTGGATATTTATTTTTCACGAACACCTTTTAAGTTTACAGCTTTCCGCACCCTCTACCATTAAAAGATATTTATATCATATTTACAATACTACCGTTCCTTACACGTTCTTTTGGTATATCTGCTCTTAGGAAAATTTATATAATTAATTTAATCTGCTTTGATCTTCTCACTCGTAAATTAATATATTTCGGTTGACTCTGAGTGCTTTTAGAAAAATGGAAATGTAATAATACGTTTAGGGAGTCATAAGAACCACTTTCCCTCTCAAAAACACTTGGTTTTGAGCTTTATAATCCAGCTCAACCCTGGGAGTTCTCACCTGTTGACCTGTTAGTGAATTAAATTGGGGGAAAATATTCTGTATATGTTTAAATTATTATTTCTTTTACGTATGTGTATTTATGAGGTGTTGTGTCCTCTTAATCCTTCGCATTTGGATGGAGTTTCTGTGTGAATTCGTTTGTTTTTTCGACTGAATGTAAACTAACCAGGGGAGAAATACAGCGAAATGGCAGAGCGAGAGAGAGAGACGTTCAAGGCTGGGGTGGATGTGTATTTTTACTCGTGCCCGACTTTATATCTTGGCAAGAAACACGATTCATAGATATTGACTTGCGCATACACACAGCAC
>NC_051408.1:1863737-1863999 GCF_015228065.2 Penaeus monodon
TGATCGACCACAAATCTATTCAAACATTACGTCGCTTCCCCTTCTACCCCAACAATTCCTGCAACGCCACGGCAGATGCAGAAATAAAATCCTGACATAACGCTATCGTTATTGAAAATCAGTAACAGGGGAAAAAAGGCCGCCTCTAGCCTTTTGAGCCTCTTGTTATGAAGGTTCGATCCCAATTCACAAAGACAATGGAAAAATACTCGCGTAAATGCACACGCTGGTACAACGCATTCCCTAGAATTATGACAATTCT
>NC_051408.1:1864469-1864907 GCF_015228065.2 Penaeus monodon
AATAAATATTATATACGGTGAAGAACTGTTTTTTTACTCCTAGATTTTCTGAAAGCTGTTTTATAATCTAAAGCAGTTCGTAAGCAATGATAAAATGTATGCAGTTTATCCCACCACTTGAGTCAGTTCATTCTGAAGTTTTTTTTTTTATAAGCTTATTCATAACTTTAGCTTAGGTGGAAGTACCCTTCATTTTATCAAACCTTTACGAAAATCCTAAAAAAAATTGCTTCTGACTTTTCTATTCACACGCTTTTTTTTTCTTCTTAAAGATACACTGCTGAGTATTTACTCATTTTATGATTACGTAAAATATGATAAGAGGGACAACCTACCTACAGTCCTTCAGATTTACTCATCTGTCGATAGTACATACGTATATAAATGCACGAATGTACTATAGATAGATGGTTATATTGGTTTTTTTTTTTATTTTAA
>NC_051408.1:1865288-1865432 GCF_015228065.2 Penaeus monodon
ATTTAGTATCACAACATCAAAACCATATGGTAATTGTTCCATCTCACCCAAAATTATGATTTCTCGAGTCCTCCTACTGATTCCCCCTTTTTCATGAGAATTATACTCACCAAATGGTCAGCGAATCTTATGTTCACTGCCTGG
>NC_051408.1:1865558-1865718 GCF_015228065.2 Penaeus monodon
CACGGCTCTCCCTCAGGTGCCTACGAGGTTAAATAATATATTCCCTGACATGATATCAATTAACTAAAATAACATTAAATAAATGTATAATTGTTCTAGTATCTAGCTTCTGTTTTGTGAATTACAATTACAAATATAGTTACAAATTTGATTGTGTTCC
>NC_051408.1:1866994-1867164 GCF_015228065.2 Penaeus monodon
TCTTGCGCGAGTTTCCGCCTGGAAACAAAAGTCACGGCAGGAAAGTGCAAGTTGATTACGCGCGTAAAACCCAATTAGCTAATTCCATATTGCATCGACTGGCGCCATAATTACCGTGATGGGAACTGCAATTAATGAAGAGAGTGAAAAGCGAGAGGAACTTAATCTGA
>NC_051408.1:1867188-1867399 GCF_015228065.2 Penaeus monodon
ACGAGTGACTTTTGGCTTTCATATTCTCTCTGATCACTTTCTTTTTCTCTCCAATTTCTTTTTTATCCTTTTTCTTTCAAGTTATTCTTATTCTGAACTTTCCAAGTGACCTTCTTATCCCCAATACCTCTGCTTATCTTTACTTCATTAATTTTCTTAATCATTTACAACATAGTTTCAATTATTTCTGTTTTTAATACTCCCGTAACCC
>NC_051408.1:1868286-1868493 GCF_015228065.2 Penaeus monodon
CACCGACTGACCGAGAAAGCAAAAATGGCCTCTTTCTCTCCCGATTTTTACAACACAAAACATCAACACAACATCACAGGAAACAGCCTTCACTTTTGCCAATTGCTCAGAGATTATCTTCACAGAGAAACATTTTTCAAGGATTAATTTGAGATTTATCATCGAACGATCAGATACCGGCGGGTTTTTTTTTTTTCTCTCTCTCTC
>NC_051408.1:1870374-1870539 GCF_015228065.2 Penaeus monodon
ATTCGCACTCACGCCCCTGGTACTGTCTTTATTAATCCATTTCTTGTCTTCCTCTGTTTGTCGAAACTGGTCTTTCGTCTCTAATGATCTGCGTTGTTAGATTCGTCATTTCGGAAAGTATAAAGATAAAGGTTTATTTTGATCGTTATTGTTGTGACCAGAATG
>NC_051408.1:1870594-1870735 GCF_015228065.2 Penaeus monodon
GTCAGAGGGGGGGAGGGTCAAAGGGGGGGGGGGTGAGGGTCAGTTAATGTGTTTGTTTCCTTATCTCTGACGAGGAAAATTATCTGCACGATTGCATAGGGTTATCGGGACGGACGTGAAGTTAAAAGAAAATAAAAAATG
>NC_051408.1:1870933-1871100 GCF_015228065.2 Penaeus monodon
GGCTACGTTTAACAAAAAGTGAAATGGAATAATCCGGTCCATTTGACAAAACCTGATTACCATTGCGTAATGTCGTCACAGAGATAATGTGTTTGGATTTTTTTCCTATTTTTTTCACTGGTGGTCGTTATTGAATCTTCGTTTGACAAATTGGTCATTATGCGCTC
>NC_051408.1:1871533-1871880 GCF_015228065.2 Penaeus monodon
CTTCAACGTCTATCCACAAACGCTTATTCAAAGTCCAAGTTACCATTTAAAGTCCAGTTATTTCTAATATAATTCAAAGTCCAGTTATTTCAGTTATCAACCCGAACCTGACATTTCACACCATATAAAGTCAGAAATCCTAACAAGGGTTTCCCCACTTATATCTTCCTCTCAAGGGTAGTCTTCACTCCCCTCATCGGTTCCCTTTGTAGAATTAAAGTCTTCTCAAGTGGGATTTCCTTCTTGAGTAAACTTTTTTTTTTTTCTTTTTAATCTTTACTTCGTTACGTCAGTGTAAGGGATGCTGACGCTCCCGTCGCTTGCTCGTTGGTGCAGAGTTTTGTGCC
>NC_051408.1:1872771-1872867 GCF_015228065.2 Penaeus monodon
CCCCTTCGAGGAAAATAAAAACTGGATACAAAATCAAATTAATATGATGAGAGAGTTTTCCATATATATATTTAATCTCTGCGAGAATAGATTTTC
>NC_051408.1:1872989-1873242 GCF_015228065.2 Penaeus monodon
AATTGGAAAGGGGAGGGGGAGGAAAAGCACGGGGGGAAACAAAAAAAAAATCATTTTACCCCTAGTTACAAAAAACGAACAACAACAACCTCCAAATAATTTATTCAAAGTATATCTTCACTCAAGTATACTTTACACAAATCTTGAAAAATAAATGCGGAAACATTTTTTCTTTTTTTTTCAACAGAAAAAAAGAAGGGGAAAAAAAATAAAGGGAAAAAATTTTTTGTGAAGGAAAAGGGGAAAATCAACG
>NC_051408.1:1873367-1873499 GCF_015228065.2 Penaeus monodon
GACGAAATTGGGGGCGGAGAGTTCAAAGGGGGAAGGGCTTGGGCAGTGACAAAGGGAGTGGCCCCTGGTCTGGGGTCCTTTTATGCAGGGCGGCAAATCTCTCTGGGACTCCCCTCCCTTTTTCTTGGCACC
>NC_051408.1:1874257-1874531 GCF_015228065.2 Penaeus monodon
CCACGCTCGGGATGTTCAGCGCTATCTCCGAGCAGCCATCTTGCCTCAGCCTCTCAAGGACTGTGAACAAATAAAGCTTTTGTGACTCTACAGAAAACTTTCTCTGTACTTAGGACTGGAGTGCAAATGAGCTTTATTTGTGTGGCGCCAAGGCATGGCCGGGGACGCCTTTCAACCCGCCTGAGCCTTTATTCATGTTTCAGTGGCTTATCAAAGTCGCGGAGGAAGGATGGGCTGGGCTGGAGTTAGGTTGGGAAACGAGCCTATATTTTTT
>NC_051408.1:1874743-1874881 GCF_015228065.2 Penaeus monodon
ATCCGAATCCTCCTCCCCTATTCTTTCCTTCTTCTTCTTTTATTCGTCCTTTTTTGTAGTTAGTTTTGGAAACAAGATTACTCGTATGCCATTTTTGGTGGGAAACAAACTTACTTTCTTCATCTACCTTTTTTATAC
>NC_051408.1:1874945-1875702 GCF_015228065.2 Penaeus monodon
CCGGTGTCATTCCTATTTTCTTACACTGGATTACTTATCTTATTTTATACCCGTAACCCACTCTATTTTTTGCGACGCCAATCCTTCTTCTTTTCCTCTGCTTCTTCTCATTCTTTCTCGTCTTTTTAATCTTTTCTTTCCCGAGTCTTTTTTTTCACATTTTCCCTGCACGCTTTCTTAGACTGGCCTTCTTATTCTGCCTTTTTCCTTCGCTTTCTTTGGCTTTTGTGAAGCTCAAGGCTAAGGAAGAGAGAATTCTTTTAGGCTCGTTTTCTTAAAGACTGGCGAAAGAGAACGGGGTTTTCTGTGAGAAATTCGGGTCATATTTACGCATTTAAAATATTTCGCTTTCGTTATAATATTTACTCAATTCGAATTTTCGTTTTCGTTATAATTACTACATTTGAATTTTTGTTTTCCTTCCACCTAAAAGTTAGTGATATTAATTCGATAAAGAACGAATTTCGATTTCTACAAAAAAGGTAATACAGATAAAATAAAATAGAAACCTTTTAAACTTTAATTGTGGTTTTGGGTCGCGGGCCAAAAACCGAAACCCACGAAAGCGAAAAAAATTTTCCCATTCATTTCACTCGTAAAAAATATGGGAGATATTTTTTCCCTTTTCCCTACTGGAGGGGAAAATAAAACAAAGTAATCAAAGCACAAATATTCTACACAACAAACCCCCATGAAAAATATACTTTCACACAAACACAACCGTGAAATTTATACATCGACTAAAATTTCCAAAAAA
>NC_051408.1:1876243-1876828 GCF_015228065.2 Penaeus monodon
GGTCCCAAATTCCTCCGTTAATTTCCGTCCCATGAGCGATTTCATTACGGACAGGACAAGCAAAAGCTGCGTTCAGAGCCTCGATGACAAGAACAGGGACGCAAATGAATTTTTGGTTTTTTACCGCCCTGGGTCCGCGGCCATGGCACGGGCGGAATTTCAATTTTGCATTTGACGTTTCTATATCCAATGTAATTCTTTCTTTTTATTAACTCTTGCCTTCTTGTTTATTTTTTGTCTTTTTTTATGGCGTTGATTATCGGTTTCGTTGTTGTTGTTTTCTTGTCTTTTCTTCTCTTTTTTTTTATATACAGTTTCTGTTTTTTTTTCTCCGTTTGTTTGTTTTTTCTATTTTCTTCTTTCTTTTTGCTTTCCCTTTTTTTTTTTCTTTGCCTCTTTTTCTTTTCCCTTTTTTTATTAAATATCGTTGAAAACCCTCGGATAATTAAAAAATTTGCTTCGCGCGATGAAAAAAAAAAAACCGAACGCTCGTCTTGATAGCAGGAATTACAGGATATAATATGAAAGGGAAAATCTTAAAATCTATTGGTCTTACTCATACGATAAGTGCTGTATGTCGAATCA
>NC_051408.1:1877316-1877409 GCF_015228065.2 Penaeus monodon
TAAAATTATTTTTTTTATAATATTTTTTTTTTTAAAATTATATTTCTAAAAATTTTATTTTAATATATATATTTTATTAAAAAAGGTTTTTTG
>NC_051408.1:1878518-1878797 GCF_015228065.2 Penaeus monodon
TTTTCCTTTTGCAATTATTAAAATAAAACTCTGTGTGCCCGTCAGGGAAGAAAAAAAATAGTAAAACTAAAAATGCAGTAAATTAATTTTCAAAGAGCAAAAGCCAGGTTTAACGGCTCGGCGGAGAATATAGGAACATATTGATGAAGCTTTTTTTCCTATTGTTTATAGTCTTAATTTTACGAGTCAGTGAGTTGTTATTTATTGCCGCACAAAAGGGAAGGGAGGGGTCAGAAAATCTACTTGGGGGGGCCCGCGGGGTGTATATGTATAATTATT
>NC_051408.1:1878970-1879355 GCF_015228065.2 Penaeus monodon
TTCACTATAGTCACTAAGCTAAAGCCAACGCCCCTACAAAAGGGTTGAAAGAGTCCCCCCCAAGCTTCTTTATTCAAACTGGCTCTGGCTTCGGCGAGAGTTATGTAAAATTATGATACTATGATATCATTCTACTCTTAGTCCAAACGATTCTGTGTCATTTTATTCATAGAAGAGTAGAGATAAACACATCTCCCTCAGGTAAATCACATTTGAACTTTCTTTTTACTCACATGGAATACTTCAAAAGAAAAATGGAACACAGGAGAATGATGATAAACACAGGAGTCAGAGCGAGTTGGCAAAGAGACATCTACTTGCAACGATTAATATAACTTGGTTTCAGAGAAAAAGTAATGAGGAAAGGTGTAAATCATCTTTGCGT
>NC_051408.1:1879996-1880079 GCF_015228065.2 Penaeus monodon
GTCACGTTCGTAGCTTTAAAGTTATCTTCATTCGTTATTCCTCATAGTCTTTAATTTCCCTGTTTATAAGGACTTACTTAGCA
>NC_051408.1:1880350-1880481 GCF_015228065.2 Penaeus monodon
AATTACTGTGATTGTAATATTACAATGTAATTTTAACAGTGTAATATGAAATGTAATTTTTCAATGTAATATTACAATTTGGCTATTACAAAACTGTAATATTACAATTAAAATTACAATGATTGTAATAT
>NC_051408.1:1880912-1881124 GCF_015228065.2 Penaeus monodon
AGAAGATATACTATATACCTCTCTTTCCCCTCTCTCTTACTGAGTTTTGTTTATACTCCGTAAATTTATAACGAGAGAGATCTTTCTTCCGGAAATCGAGCTTAGAGTGATAACGAAGACTTCAGTGGCGGAAGCTTAAGAGCGATCAACATAATGATTATAATGATGATGCGCAGGAGAAAACCAATACCTGAAAAAATAATAATAATGAT
>NC_051408.1:1885461-1885559 GCF_015228065.2 Penaeus monodon
ATTTACCGACTTTAGTTGGTTTTTCTTCGTATGTGTGTGATAGAAAAAAATGAGAAAAAAACTGATTAAACACGAGAAAACTTCCAATCAGACATAAG
>NC_051408.1:1886415-1886743 GCF_015228065.2 Penaeus monodon
CCATAAGCGATTGATAGTATTAAAGAATTTTCGAAAAATTTTAATCTAATTAATTTATGAAATTTGTTGCTCTATCCCCCCTCCCCCGCTGGCTGCCCCCCTTTCCCTACTGCACCTGTCCGAAACCCATCAAAAACAAACCGAATCATTCTTCACACAACAAAACAGACATATGCAACATGATCGCTATATTCTAACTCCAGTCGCCATAAACACGCGCAAGAAACACTTTTACACTTAGCACTTTTTTCCTTCGCAAAGGAGGACGGGCCGTGACCTGTTCTTTTCGTCAAAAAATGAAAAGGCCAAAGCAGGTCTCTGACTCGCG
>NC_051408.1:1887070-1887320 GCF_015228065.2 Penaeus monodon
TCCTTTTCTCCTCCTTTCCTCTGTCATTCCACCTCCTCTTTCTCCTCCTTCCTTTTCTCCCTCCCTCCCTTCCTCATCTTCCTTTTCCCCTCCTCTCCCCCTCTTCCCCTTCCTCGCCCCGCCTCCCCTTCCTCTTCCTCTCCTCCCCTACTACAACTTTCTCCCCCCCCCTCCCCCCCTCAGCCGTGACATGTCCTCTCCTCGAGCCGCAGTTATGCCAGACAGGTTTCTGAAGGCTTTGAACATTTGC
>NC_051408.1:1887981-1888075 GCF_015228065.2 Penaeus monodon
CCTCTGGCGGCCGTCATCGCTAATTGGCGGACGCGGAGTGACCTGCTTCACGGATGCCTTGAAGCCTCGTGGCCTCGGTCAGGGGGTTGCGACC
>NC_051408.1:1889886-1890134 GCF_015228065.2 Penaeus monodon
GTGCTCTGTCACCCCCTCCCCTGCCCCCCCCCCTCCCTACTCACCTGTCCGAAACCCATCAAAAACCGAATCATTCTTACACAAACAAAACAGACAAACCAAATGATCGCTATATTCTAACGCCAGTCGCCATAACAACGCGCAAGAAACACTTTTAACTTAGCACTTTTCCTTAGCAAGAGGAGGACGCCGTGACTGTTCTTTTCGTCAAAAATTGAAAAGGCCAAACGCAGGTCTCTGACTCCGCG
>NC_051408.1:1890451-1890664 GCF_015228065.2 Penaeus monodon
AAAAAAAAATCTACTGTTATAACCTTGATCTTCAGAACAAAGGTCATTGCACGAAAAAATGTCAAAATGCATTATAAAGGCAAAGAAGGACCTCGTAGCTTCCTCGACATCGGAGCCAAGTTGAAAGTTTCTCGCTCGGGACAAAGTGCGCGTTAAGTTATTGCAACTTTAACGGGCAAGCTGCCAGTTTACGGTTTTTCTGTCCCATTCTAT
>NC_051408.1:1890840-1891039 GCF_015228065.2 Penaeus monodon
TTGTAAAGGGTTACGCTCGAAAAAGAAAACAAACTGAAGATCTTTTCTTTATTTCTTTATTCGTTTGACTGTATATTGCGGGAGGAGTCATTACGCCTGTGTTTATTTTGGGTTTGTTAATGAAATTAAGATTTAGGACTTGTTGTCACATAACATGTTTACAACTGCATGTGCGAAATAAAAACACATTTTTACACAA
>NC_051408.1:1891232-1891482 GCF_015228065.2 Penaeus monodon
GTCACCCTTAGCTAAGCGAGCTAATTTCGAGTCTCCCCCTCCCCCCCCCTCCCTTATCATCTCTCCTTCTACAGCACCATCATCACCATTTTTTTCTCCTCTTCTCTTTTGTCCAAAGGCATCTCCAGGTCGATCCCCTTGCGTAATTGGCTCTTCACAGCGTCTTCGGCCAAAGTTCATTCGGAGTCTCGACTTTCTACCCAAATAGTCTTTGTTTCGACACTTGACCCAGGAATTATGACAATGGGAG
>NC_051408.1:1892157-1892385 GCF_015228065.2 Penaeus monodon
ATTTTCGTCGACATAATGCCGACTGAATTCTTTTCTGACCGAAATAATCATGGCCGCGGCTTTCTTCAAAAGCGGAGCGTATTCTCGGCACAGACGTCGTGGCCCGGGGTGGCACTGCGGGCGAGGAGGCACTGGACGCTGGCATTTCGCTTTCAAAGAACGGGAAAGGTCAGGACATAAAGGCGTCATCATCATCATATTGAACGCGTTGCAAGGGTAGCTATCTGG
>NC_051408.1:1893174-1893454 GCF_015228065.2 Penaeus monodon
CATAAATAATCAGCTTCGAAACACGAGGCAGCATACAAACCCAATCAAGCTTTAGGTTCGTCGGCCGCGCAATGAAAAGGGGAACGGGAGTTACAAAAACCATTGTTTGGGGAGAAGAAATGGCTTTAATTTTTTCCTCGTTTTGTGAATGGAAGCATTAACGACGACAATGTGTGCGGGGGGGGGGGGTAAAAAAAAAGTTAAGAGGAGGCCACATGAGATCGTTTTCAATTTGTGCTTCTACGGTTTTGTCTCATTTCGTTGCGCTCGACGCTTTACC
>NC_051408.1:1893907-1893974 GCF_015228065.2 Penaeus monodon
CAATCAGCCTAGTAGTGTTTTATTGCGAGGGACCGTTTTATTATCTCCGTGATGAGTAATGCCCCGG
>NC_051408.1:1894559-1894713 GCF_015228065.2 Penaeus monodon
TCTTCTCGCCTTTTCTCGCAGCTCTCACGCTCCTTCGCCGGACGTGGCGTGCAGAAGGAACAGAGATAAATCGGTTTGTTTGACGCTAATCAGAAGACGCTTCATGAGGAATTGGATTCCACAAGCAGACAGGCTTCTTGGTTTTCCTATTGCG
>NC_051408.1:1895758-1895899 GCF_015228065.2 Penaeus monodon
TGCACCTTTTCTGCCAACCTCTGGTCCCCCGCACGCACACTCCCTCACTCGCCCATTAGTTCGTAACCTTCTGCGAAGAATGAAGTTCTCCCACTCTTGCCAACTGACTCCCGCTGATTGGCAGCCGCTTTGGCTTAGAAA
>NC_051408.1:1897034-1897147 GCF_015228065.2 Penaeus monodon
CTTCTTGACGAAGTGCAGCTCGCATCCGTTGTCTTCTAATGCTTCTCCCTACCTCCACCCGTTTTCCCTTTGCCTTTGTCTATAATTCTTTTCCCCATCTTTAGCGGTGTGAG
>NC_051408.1:1897755-1897942 GCF_015228065.2 Penaeus monodon
AGCTATTTGCGCCCAGCTTGAGGCGGCCTCCTGGCCCTCCATACTCCACCATATACACGTCGCCGAAGAGCCTTGGCCCAGCTTCTCGCTGGCCGCTCGAAGATCAGCTGCTCCTGAAGTCCTCGCCGTGCGGAAATGGCTCCCATGGCGCTGCGTCGGAGGGTCTCAGTCTGGCGTCGCTCGGCGC
>NC_051408.1:1898613-1898820 GCF_015228065.2 Penaeus monodon
CCTTTCAGCATGAACGAGAAAAAAGAAGTTATAGTGTTTTCCACTGATCAATCTTTTCTTTCACTCTGCAACCTAACTGCAACAGAACACTAACATTCACTTTTCATCTCATTCGGGCCGATTTTGATTAGCTGTACCGTTGCTCTGATTCTAGATGGAAAGCCGTGTTTTTTACCTCTCCGCCAAATCTAGATTATATTAATTAAA
>NC_051408.1:1900184-1900286 GCF_015228065.2 Penaeus monodon
TGCAGGAAAAAACAACCATGAAATGTAAGAATATAATTTCATTATTAGTTATTGATTCTATATAAAACACAGCTCCCTTCATGAAAATTGTAATAGGGTTTG
>NC_051408.1:1900355-1900773 GCF_015228065.2 Penaeus monodon
CAAACTTATGGTTACCAGAACAAGCAGTATATCAGTGCAATAAAAGAAATAACGATAACATAAATAACAAAACCAGACTTTATAACAATGGCTGAACAAACATCAGTCATTATAACAAAGCTGAACACAGCAAACCTATTTTCCGCGCTAAAATGAATTCCAAAGCGGGAATATACCATCCTCTTTTCAATTAGTTCGTGCAGACCAAAGCAATAATCTTGTTGCAAACCAGACAACTGCAACCGTGCCCCTGTGCTAACTTGGATCCCTGTTGGAAGCTCATTTGCAGAGGCACTCGAGGCAGTGTTTTTTTTTTCTTCTTTTATTACATTTTAATGATTTTTGAAATATAGTAATGATGTTTCTTATTGTTGTTTTTTCAGTTTACATATATTTTGCTTATGTTTAGGTTCGTTTT
>NC_051408.1:1901586-1901676 GCF_015228065.2 Penaeus monodon
ACCCCGATGGAGCCTTACCTTCTACTTTCGGTCCAGTTACGTCATTCTCGTATCTCTTTACGTACCGTCGTTTGGCAAGTTTTTTGTTGT
>NC_051408.1:1901712-1901867 GCF_015228065.2 Penaeus monodon
TTCCTCGAGAGTCTTTTAAAGGCTGTTTTGATGCCCTTTTCGCCCCAAAGGAGTGTCGTTTCAGAGAGAAAGAGCATTGTAGTTTTTCGGTTTGTGAGGCTCATTATGCCCTGGCTTGAGGGATGGCACTGGGGGCTGGGCACGGCTGGGGCATG
>NC_051408.1:1904541-1904652 GCF_015228065.2 Penaeus monodon
CTGATCATCAGCGGCAGAAAATTTATGGATTTGATAACATTTCCTATAAAATATAAGTATTAGATTTTGTAACAAAAAAAGATTGTTGATTATTTAGGAATTCATTCATAA
>NC_051408.1:1904868-1905032 GCF_015228065.2 Penaeus monodon
GCAAACAAACAAACAGCCTGCACTCACGCAAACAAGGCTAACAGCTGTCCTGTAGGTCCGCCACAGAGAGAAAACTTTTACTATTTGGCGGTTACTGCTGTTAAGATTTTTTTTCTTCCTTTTTCCAGGAAGTGTTGTCCACTGGGGTGTTTTCGGTGCACTGT
>NC_051408.1:1905496-1905667 GCF_015228065.2 Penaeus monodon
AACTGGGAAAGGGAGATGGAAGATGGGGACCAGAAGAAGAGAGATAAGGAAAATTAGGAAACAGAAAAGGGACGATAAAAAGAAAGAAAGATGGGGACAAAGAAGAAAAAAAGAGAAAAGAAATTAATGAATCAAAAGTATGAAATTCAAATTAAGAAAGAAGTAACAGGC
>NC_051408.1:1905694-1905827 GCF_015228065.2 Penaeus monodon
GAGATATATAGATAAAATAAGCAGAAATAAAAGAAAGAATTTTAAACAAAACGAAGATTCTGCAATACTCAAAGGCGGGAAGGAAGAATTGATCAGAAAACCTTTGAAAATTTAAAAACCGATGAAGTCACAT
>NC_051408.1:1906126-1906240 GCF_015228065.2 Penaeus monodon
TTATGAATGAATTCCTAAATAATCAACATTCTTTTTTTGTTACAAAATCTAATACTTATATTTTATAGGAAATATTATCAAATCCATAAATTTTCTGCCACTGATGATCAGATA
>NC_051408.1:1906408-1906593 GCF_015228065.2 Penaeus monodon
AACCTTGATATCACATTTGATTTTTCATATAATGATTCCATATAACGACACTAATCCTGCATCTGTTTCTTGCTAAGAAATCTATATCCAATTATCAAGGTTTCGTCATTGGACTCTTTTTTAATACAATTTCCAATATCTATAATTCCGGACGTTCCTTCGTTCTTTCTTTATGTGGGAGAGAA
>NC_051408.1:1907108-1907225 GCF_015228065.2 Penaeus monodon
GAGCTAAATACTAATGCTAAAACGTAGAACTGTCTGCGTATCACCTTATTTGCCATCTTTCCTTTTTAGCGAGGTTTATATCGAGTTTATTTAGTTTTGAAAAAAGGTAAGATCAGA
>NC_051408.1:1908142-1908587 GCF_015228065.2 Penaeus monodon
GCACGTCGGCGTTCTTGGATTCAAATCCGCGGATTCTCACGAACGTCAACATTGGCCTCTGAAGATTCCTCGTCTCGTTCGTGTCTCATTTGCTGTACGTTTTCTTGCTTTCTTAGGGACGCAATTCGTTATTCGTGTGTCAGAAATTGTTATATGTCTTTCTAATGTTGTGTGGTGTTCATTTCAGTCGCTGACATGGCGTATTTTTTGGAGTAATTAGACGAAAACGCGAAGATTTTCGAGATCTCTGTTATGGCGAAGTGAAGGTGATGTTAAGAATATCCTGAGAATATAGATTCGGGAATATACTTATTTGAAGAATAAATCAATTTTAGAGAAGAAAGAAGGAGGGGAAGTGTTGTGTATTTGTGAAATGTTAAATATAATGATGTTAGATAACTGTCTTAAATAACGAGTCTACACCACGTAGATATGTATCTAAATA
>NC_051408.1:1908624-1908718 GCF_015228065.2 Penaeus monodon
ACGAGAGAGTATAGAATAGATGTCTCACAGATAATTAAATGTGCTGATAGGGTTGATGTGATGATTTTTTTTTTTTTGCTTTGATAAATAGGAC
>NC_051408.1:1908771-1909259 GCF_015228065.2 Penaeus monodon
GTACACCAATCAGCACATTCATGAGGACCAGTAAACCTCCACCAACCATATTCTGATAATAAAGAGCATTTTAAACATTCCTGGTAGTTTAATATGAAATGATAAAACAGTTCACACTCTGTTTATATACTTTTTATAATTTTATGTATAATATTCTGCCAGTAAAGAGTATTTGAAAACACTTCTGGCAGCTTATTATGGTCTTATAAAACAGTTCATGCTCTGTTGTTTTTTTTCTGCAGAATTACATTAGAGGCTGTTGGCATATGCGGGGAATCGACTGGCGGCTTGCCTTAACCGTGCTGGATTTCTGATTACATGGCATCTGTTGCAGATCACAGACATTCAAGTAGATTTAAAACAGAAAATATTCAGTGCAACTATGAATAATAGTCCTGTTTTGAAAGTTGGTGGGTGTCTTTCATGTATTTAATGAAAGAATCCTGTTTATTTGAGATTGTATATACTTAAGGACATTTGTAGCAGAT
>NC_051408.1:1909312-1909409 GCF_015228065.2 Penaeus monodon
GTCTTTCTGTCTGTAAATATAAAAATATAGATGTATAAAAGTATATGAACATATCAACATATGATTATTGATTCATAACTAACTTACTACCTAACTT
>NC_051408.1:1909622-1910674 GCF_015228065.2 Penaeus monodon
TATATATGAACGAAAACTTTATACAAAATGTATATTTCAGAGTCCTATTAACAGAGTCAGAATGGCAGTAGTTGCCTGTGGTCTCAATGCCAATAGCCAGATAGTGCCAGTTGGTCCACCGCTCTTATGCTGCCCCACACCAGTAAAAGATAAAAAGGATGTGTGCGAAGTACACATTACTTGTAGTCACATCCTTTGGAAAATTAGTAAGCCAGTTTTTTTGTTTTTGTTTTTCCTGATATTCTTCAATGAATATCATATGTGTATTGTAGGTTTTTCTGCCAAAAGATAAGAAGATTAAGGAAAAATGTTATTAAGAGGCCTAGTTTTGCCATCTATCCAGAAACTAAAAGCAAAACTTATAGGTCTCTGATATTTCAGGATCATTAATTTTGAGTTTGTGGTTTAGTATTATCATATCTAATTCATTTTTATATTGCTGACATAAAACTTGCTTATTTAGAATTTTTTCCTGCATTGAGCCTCATTCATATCATGTTTCCAGATGCTGGTTGGCAAATTACTGGTTATAAAAATTATGATTATAGTCTGGAAAAGGAGATGGAACAGGGATGGAAGGTAAGACACAAGGGGTATTACCAGCTTATGGTATTTAGATTACCTTACAGTGAATTGATAAAGTATATAGACATGCATATAAACAGGATAACTGGAATATTATATTGCAATGATGACCCAACTTTAATTCAGCGTGGATTTTAAAAGTGATGATAGTACCAGTGTTTAATAAGGTAAATCACCTGACTATTTGTTCCAGTAGATATCTGCAAGCGAGATGAGAATAGCTGCCATAAAAAATGACGGGGCTGTGGTTCTGCGTGAAAAGGGGAAATGGAGGAAGCTATTCTTTCAGAGAGATACTGCCATGGATTCAAGAAACATAGGTGCTTAACATACTTGATTAGAAACATTAAACTGTTAATCATTAGAAAGTTAAGAAAGGAACTGTAATTATATCTACATGAAAGTAACTGTAATTATATCTACATTTCAAGGTAGCGCCTTATGTACAATGAAAAGAATCAAGTGAA
>NC_051408.1:1910702-1911763 GCF_015228065.2 Penaeus monodon
ATCAACAGGTCCCTCAGTGCAGCAGATTGAAGATCAGGACAACATAGCAAAGAGTGAAAGTGATGAACATCACGCAACATCTCCGACAAAATTATCTTCTGTCTATGTTGAGGACAACTCTCTTATTGCTCTTGATGAAGGTAAAGAAGTTATTGTCTATCAAAAAAGTAATTTTTTTTTTCTTGTTATTTAATGTCTCTTGTGGCATTCTTATTGTTTTTTTTAATCTGTAGCCAGCAGAAATAGAAGAAAAACAGAAAATAGTAAATTATTGTGTTGAAAATCACTTCTTTGAATAATTGCCACTCAGATAATCTGTTACATTATAACAGATCTTTACAAGCTATTGTGCCTGAATTTGAAGTATATAAGCTGTTATCTACTATTTACATTATACAGTGTTATATTACAAAGAAGTGTTTTCACTGTTAGGATACTATAACATTTTTTTTAACAGATTTAGTATAAAAATAGATACATTTTTAAGTAAATCATGTGTAACACTTACTTTTTCAAGTTGATTTACCATAAGAATATATTCTGCCCTGAAATCCAGGTGGGAAGTTGTACAGCAGTGGTGTTCCTGTACCATATGGTGGCTGCAGAATCAGTGCTGTTGAACTGGGGAAGGAGCACTGCATGGCACTAACAACGGATGGGGTAGTACTTACATGGGGCAGTGGAATGTGAGTAGTATACATCTTGAAAAGGAGGCAGAAGGAAATACAAGAACTTTTATTTCTCTTAAATCTCTCTGTGTATAATTTTGCCTCAATGGGATGAAATTAATTGTGATAATTCACTGAAGATGAGAGCTTTTTGATGTTGAAATGAAAATATGGAATAACAGGTTGATGATATTTGGTTTTAAGACAATAATAAAACTAAAAAAAAAAAATAAAAAACAGTAAAATGCAGATCCCTGTGATTTCAGATAAGCATTTAAGATAATCTTTTACATAAAAAAGAAGTCTATGAATAAGAGATAAGACATGGTTTATATGCTTGGGAATGTAAGAATTTTGTCATCAGGATTCAAAGTGGAAATTTAATTATCTTTT
>NC_051408.1:1912010-1912359 GCF_015228065.2 Penaeus monodon
ACTGTAGGCCCTCTCTGTTATAGTTAAAGCTAGTGCAATTAATAAATATTGGATAAATTTTCTATAGCCAAAATATTTGAATTGATAAGGACTTGCCCTGCATTACTGTTTCTCAAATTACTTCATTCTTTTTTTTTTTTCTCCTGATTATTTGCCTGCTAGCTAGTCTATGGACAAAATGACTTGCATAACTCCTACACATAATTAATTTTTGTCTCACTTTAGGCGTGGTCAACTAGGCAACGGAGAATTGTGCCAGATCGATCGTCCAGAGCCAGTTGAGAGTCTCCAAGGCATCACCATCTCCTCCATAGCCTCTGGGGGATGGCACTGTGTTGGTAATTTTACC
>NC_051408.1:1912489-1912787 GCF_015228065.2 Penaeus monodon
CGTTTGAGTTTAATCTTGTAATTATTGTGGTTAAGAAATGTGCTCTATGGTATCTTGAGCAGAATAATAATGAGAAGTTTCAGGAAATATGTCATCTGGAGAAATTTCACTTTCTTTTGTTACCATTTAAATTTTTCCTCTTTGCCTTCCTCAAATCTCAGGAAAGTAATTCTGAATCCGTGTAGGTAGTGCACAGAGTTAGGTTCAGGGAATGAAGTCTTGCATCAAAGTATTGCAGAAGTTTCAGTGCAGTAAATTTTAGCTTGTAATATCCTAATGTAATTTCAAGTCCTTGTTT
>NC_051408.1:1912895-1913055 GCF_015228065.2 Penaeus monodon
GCATGTACGATCTTGCTGCACACGCTATGGTGTTGACTTGATCACCAGGTGGTGGGGTTTGGGCCACCACGAATACAGCCTGAGAGGGAGAGCTTTCGTATCGGGAAACCACCTGGTGGCTTTGGGTTAATTAGGAGACGGATTAATAACTTATTTTTAC
>NC_051408.1:1913110-1914197 GCF_015228065.2 Penaeus monodon
CTCTCTCATCTTCCCCTCTCTTCAACAGCATTGAGCACAAGTGGTGACGCATACACCTGGGGCTGGAATGAAAGTGGCCAGTTGGGCTTCCCAGCCAAAGCAGATCAGGAGGCCTCAGTTTTGGGAACATTTAGCCACAGCTGCCAGTGTCCCAAGCCAGTCCATAAGACAGACACAGTACAAGACGACACCAATGTGAGAGAGATTAGAGCCAAGGAACCGAGTAATGATGACCAGCTAGCATCTCCCGAAGGAACAGGAGGTTGCAGAACGGATCCAAGAATCAACGGGGCCAGGACTAAGGATGTTGTGAACGTGCAGACCTCACCCAGGCTGTTGGACTTCTGGAATGAAGATATGGCTATCATAGATGTAAAATGTGGAGATAGGCACACATTATATCAGCTTGGTAAGATTATATTAATACCATAAACTTGGGTTTCATATGAAAATTAGTCATATTTTCTGAAACTAAAGGATGGAGCCTTGAGCAATGTGGGATTACGTATTATTTATATTTTTACATTTTACAGAGGATGGGAGTGTATGGTCCACTGGCATGAACAAGTTAGTATGCTTTGCCAATTTAAGGTTTTAGCAAAGTTATATCCTTTGTCTTCCTGGGTAAAGACATTCTAGTACTTTAGTTTGTAGCTGGCAGTTTGGAACTAAATTTCTAATAAATGTTTTTCATATCATTAATATGAATATATAGATCTTTACTTTTTGCCCATGTCGATCAGGAAATATTATTTGTTGTCATTTATGTATCCATTTTGGTTTTTTAATTTTTGGAGTTAAGGATCTTCATTTATATCATAATCCTTTTTGTTTCATTTACATTTTGTGCGTGTAGGGGGGGGAGGGGGATTGAGAATTCTTTAAATATGAAATGCTATACAAATGTCATGATTATTCATCTGATTTTTTAGGTACGGCCAGCTTGGTTTGGGGGACACAGCTGAGAGGAATGAACCCTGCCTGGTGCCAGTCAAAGGTGTCAGAACAATGTTTGCCGGGGGATGGATTTCTGTCTTTGTTACAACAGATGCTAGTGGGAGATAACATGTGGTTAATAATCGCTGTA
>NC_051408.1:1914226-1914420 GCF_015228065.2 Penaeus monodon
AATGTAAATTTGTTTGTATGTTTGTATATCTGTACATATAAATCTACAAATGACCATTGTTTTTCATTAAGAGATGAAATGTGATCCTTGATTAATAAATGGAAATTCAACTTTACTGATTATTTATTCCATCTGATTGATAAACATAAACAGAAGCTTTAGTGAGTTTTGCATAGCTATCAAAGAAGAATCTA
>NC_051408.1:1914482-1914639 GCF_015228065.2 Penaeus monodon
TCCTTCTTCTTATTCAGTTTCTGAACATCTTGTTTTATTTATTTACCTTTTCTTCAAGTAAAACCCTCTTTTTTTGTCAATTATGGCACCAGCATAGCACATCCCTTTCTTCAATTACCTATCACTCAAATCGCCTTTAAGAATAATGTATACCGTA
>NC_051408.1:1914884-1915016 GCF_015228065.2 Penaeus monodon
CCACTGACTTTCTTTGTCATTATTTTTTTATATTCTAATATAATATTGTATTTATAATCAATTTTTTGTGGCATGAAACTACATATCCAAATAGGTGTTCTTTGAGACAATTCATAATAAATAAGTAAATTC
>NC_051408.1:1915830-1916066 GCF_015228065.2 Penaeus monodon
TTATTCATATACTACACTTATTGTCCTTTGATTTTGTTTAGCCTTATTTTGAGCCTAGGTACCAGCTTAAATCTAATCATTTATATAAATGGCCTTAGGATTACACACACGTAAATGCATTGCCTTATGTCTGATCACATGCACACTAGCACAATAAATTTGTACAAACACACTATATATTAAAAAGGTAAACATTCCTGAAAGGTGTATATGAAGTGCCTACTAAAGGAAGATAA
>NC_051408.1:1916485-1916686 GCF_015228065.2 Penaeus monodon
ACCGTAAAGATATGGTTAAGGCCAAGGTCAAAGTGATTGTGAAGCAGATTCGGACATAGCGAGTCTAAAGCTGCTCTCGTAAGTTTTTCCTTCTCTATAATAGCTGAATATTGTACAAACTGTTTTTGTGAAGTCTCAGCTATATGAGCCTTTTTTGCATTTTGCTTCCACTGGTATTTTTGGCATCTATAAAGCTTTTTA
>NC_051408.1:1916873-1917866 GCF_015228065.2 Penaeus monodon
TTTTTAGCATTATGTACATATTTTTATCCCCCTTTTCATTTCTCTTATTTTCATTCTCCAAAGTCATTTTGAACTGATCGTAATACTATGCAAAGTAAGTCCTTTTTCACTGTGTATTTTCCCCTCCTTG
This sequence comes from Penaeus monodon, assembly GCF_015228065.2. Taxonomy (NCBI): domain Eukaryota; kingdom Metazoa; phylum Arthropoda; class Malacostraca; order Decapoda; family Penaeidae; genus Penaeus; species Penaeus monodon. Next base: position 1,917,004 of record NC_051408.1, read on the forward strand.
TACCAAGGAAAAACAAAGGACAGGCATTATGGAAGGGGTTTGCAAACAAGTACAGTACAACTCATGTGTCTTGTGCCTAGGTTTTATTATTTTGTGTTTGTACAGTTACCTAGAGAAATTCCTATGCCCTATGTTGAACAGCATCTTCTCAGAAGTAACATATATACCTACATGTAATAAGGTATTTGTACTATGGCAATGGACATTATGGCAAGATACATAAATTAGAAAGTGATTAAAATCTCACCAAAACATGGGTATGAACAGAATCTTTTGAGGCAACAGTGCTTTAGCTCTGAGAAGCCATCAATTCACAATGTTGATTTTTAGTCAGAAACAGGATGCACAAAAGACTTGTCAATAAATATGCAGTAAAAGGGATATAAGTTGGGGTTAGTATAATATGAGAGAAAAATTAAATAGACTTTATTAGACAAAATCTAATGGTTTGCAGGAAGATGGTGGTGCATGCATGCTTATGTCACCACAGTCTACGCATGACTGATGTGGTTGCAACATAATAAACAACTAGGACATTAATGTTTGACTCTAAGAGTAACCCTTTGAGTGCACTCCATGTTTTTGGAATGATTCTCCTCTGTGAGTGATTATAATTTGATACAGTATTACACGTTTAGTACATTTCTACATGATCTTATCCCTGTTTCTTGAACTATATCTTCTAATCAAAAACTTCTTCCATAAACTTCCCTGAAAAAGTGACAGAGGACCATGATCGCAGATAAACACAACAATACAAAACTGACAATAAAGAATTCTAACTTCATGTTCTATGCAAGTTTCTACTAAGGTGTAAATGTCTGTTCAGTGCACTCAAATGGTTAAACTGTAGGCAGTGAATC
>NC_051408.1:1917975-1920310 GCF_015228065.2 Penaeus monodon
TGTAAAGAGGATTACAAAAGAGGTAAATAAAATATCACTTACACTGTGAAAATAGATTTGAGAAATCATTAAAACAATCATTACATGGTAATAACAGCAAGAAGATGAAATACTAGCACCCAAAACCCTTGTATATGAATAGTATGCACTGAACACATCCTGAAAGTTCTAATCTCATACAAATGGTCTCGTTACAAAAACAATATAACAACAGATCTGTAATCCACAGGATGATACCTTAGCTGCTCTGTCATTTGCTGAAGAAACAACCGTATCTGATTAATTAACACATCAATAAAGAGAGAGAGTGAAAAAAAAAGCTGACAAATATGAATCAACTCCTAAGGTTTCTCCCTGTGAGATCATAAAGTATTGAAAAAAAAAAAAAAAGTAACAAGGCAGAGTAAATCAAAGAAAACAAATTAAATCTAATGTTTTGTACAACACACAAACCTAGTCATGGAAGACTGTGAGCTTATTCTAATGTCTTGAATGAATATCAATTCCCAGAAAAGAAAAGAAAAGATAAAACACTTTCTCGTTGACAATATATAGAAAAAATACCAAAAAGAGAACATACAGTGGTCTTCTAACAAACGCGATGGAATGAACACCTGAATTCTCCAAGACGGAAAGAAACTGGAATTCTGAATAGTCACCATTAACTCCCATCGCTTCATTATAGTAATTTGAAGGTTTCATAAATATACTCATGAATGCATGAAGATACTCATGATTATTCTAATTAATTGGTACAAAGGTATGCAGGATTTTTAAAGTATTTCTTAGCAAGTTGCATGACATTGTGAACATCTGAAGTAGCAACAAATACTTCTAAAATCAAGGCACATAAGAATCTGCATTAGCACGAGTGCATTTCTCTGCTACAGTGAGAGCAAGAGTGGATGTTGTGGAATGAAGATAGCTGCGGTATTATCTTTCCAAAATGCTGCAATCCTACACTACATACCAAAAATTTATGCTGGCGGTTTTATTCTTTAATATCTTCCCATGCTTCTGATAAGCAGAAAATAATGCTATTTCACTTTGCATATCTGCAATAGCAATTTCTAGAATTTGTGTCACTCTAGGGAGATTTTTATCTGAAGGCTTTGCAATGATGGTCTACACAATCTAATTATATAAATATATATTCACATGTATGTAATAATACATAGACTGAGACACATCTTGACCCTTCCATCAGAATTCCCAATAATGGTGCTAATAGAAATGAGGCTGCTCGAAAAACAATAATAAAAACTCCCATATGACCACTCCTGAGAACCTCCAGATTATCTACATGTCAAAAATAAACCAATAAATTCCTTCAGGTTAGAGGACATAAGGCACATTGTTCCTAACAATATCACAGTATACTGTACATCTGTTATACATATTCACTTTCATTGGTTCTATATAAATATAAAGAATCTATGGCATACTTTCATCATGTCTCCTTGATGAATAAATAGAAATAAAAATTTACATCATGTGCATATTCCTGATGTAGCTAGCTTATATATGAGAGCAGATAAAAATTACATTCAATGTACTATATATATCAACTAGCCAGATCATCAATACATTATCTATGGTTACATAGCTTCAGGTACTCAATTTGTATTGAATCAATTCCTAAATATACCATGATCTCAACAAAAAAAACAAAAACAAACTCTCTTAAAACAGATATTTGCACATTCTCTATGACTGGAAGCTTCTCAGCAAACTTCCTGATATGGACTGGGGCGTCAGCGGGACTGAGCAGCAGCAGCGACGCACGGCCGCCTTACAGCTCCTCCACCCTTGGCCGGGTCTTGATGTACAAAGATCCAGAGAGGAGAGACTCCAGGATAGAAGAGCGACTTGAACGCTGTCTGTTCCATAAACTCTTTTTCTCTCACGCTTCTCTTTGCCGATTCCATGGCTTTCCTGACTGACGCATTTGTACATGGCCTGACCTGCAACAAAGCAGAAAGAACTCATTTCTAGCAAGAACATACTTGATCCTAATGACAGATTCTTTTTTCCCTCATTTACGCCAAGATAAAGATCATTGAGCAGCCGACATTTATCACGTTGCTAGTGAGAACAGGAATAATACTTTGAGAAACAATATATGTTGCTTATTCCAGATTGTTCTTTACGTTGCCTTGTTTTTGTTCAAACATGGTCTAAGCACTGGGTAAGTTTAACACTTTGAACTTTGATATTTTTCTTAAATGTTTAATAAATATAAAAGGATTATCCTGAAAGGACAATAATTAAGTACAAACATTGCTTGGGGTGCGAACTGTAAAAAGTCATCTTACTGTTGTTATTATTTTTTTAT
>NC_051408.1:1920701-1925276 GCF_015228065.2 Penaeus monodon
TTTTCACTTGTATGTTTTTCCATTTCCTTACTATAGTATTTTGAGTCTTTTTGTTGTCCTGTAAATGCAGGAACCTCTAAATTTCCTATCCTACAAGGGATAAAGTATACAAAATGTTCTAGGAAAAAATTTGTATTGACAAATTTTTGAGAAAACACTCAGATTTCCTCGATCCTCAAACAGAGCTTTGCTTAAAAAGTCTTCCCTCATCATGAAACAAAATGAATAGTAAATATATATTCATATCATAAGGTCTTAAATGCTTTGAATGGGTACCAAATACATTACCTCAAGCATTACTTCAAGCAAGTCTATCCTATGAAGTGTATTATAATAATTACTATGACAACCAGGATAATCATAAACCAATATGGCCTAAATGATGAAAATCTACCGAGTAAACAAGAAGCTGAAAAGATGTCCTTGAAATTATCACAGCATACCTTTGGCAAACCTCCCAAATAACAAATAAAATATTGTGGAGCAAGTGCAATTGTGATACATCAATCAACCAATTTTGACATTATCAATATCATATTAATTGCCTGAAAAACTTTGTGGATAAAGACTATCTTTTCCCTATATATTTTCATAATTTCTTAACTTGTATGCAAGTACTTGAACAGAACACATATGGTTATTCTAAATCTCAAAAATTGTACTTCAATTACAATCTATTTCAGACAATTTTGCCTCATCTCTTGACAATGAGTTTCAATCTTTTTTACAAGTTATATCAATTTTGTATTTCTTCCATCTTTCCAAACAACTATAATAAAGTAGACTCAGCTCATGTTTCACCCCAAATCATTATCTTATCACAGCATATCCTCTTTCAAAAATATGTTGCTTCTCTTCTCCGCATATCCACAGAGCTCTCAGACAAAGACAGGCGTTCTATAATATCAAAACACACGTTCAATAATCAGTTCCCATTAATAAAGAAACAGAAAGTCTCTCTTCCCTGAGAACCTGAATTTTCTGGAAACCATGCAAGAAGTCTTACAACCTTGTGCATTCTTTCCTCTGCAGATTCACAACTTGACGTCTCATTTAGTCCCTGTGACTGACTCGTTCATGTTCTAAAAGAGGATCATTCGTACTTTATCATCGCGTACGTGTGATACGTGTGATGCTTTTCATGTATTAGGTTTCCAGGAGCCGGCATTGCTTACTTGTTGTCAAGTTATCGATGTATCAATTTTTGTCCTTAATAAACTACCTTTACACGATAGGCACATTAAGAGCAACACAGATGTTCAATATCAAATCATAATAATCAGCAGATTTATAAATAAACGAATAAATATGTATTGGTCAGTACCACAGGTTGTCAAAAAACTAGTAACACGATATTTTCCAAATCTAGACAGCATAAAAGTGTATTCCAAAGATTCAGACACTAATTACAAGGCATATTATCCAGTTTACCTAAAAATAGGGACGAAGAAGATGCTCAGACAGCCGAAGCCTGACGTTTACTGCGAGAGATAAGAGGACGGAAGGCGGCGTCGGGTCGCCTCGGAGTCGCCAGCTGATATGAAGTGTTTACAAACGTCATCCGCTGCCTTCGACGTGGTGCCAGGGTCAAATCAGAGTCTTAGGTCTAGGCGCTCCTTATCCGCAATGTTAGTCTCTTTCCTTCTAATTCCTATGGTATATTATTATGTAGGTACTTCAATACTTATAGGGATTAGTGAATATTATATATTTTTTTTCATTTAGGTTCTTTTTTTGGTTTAGTATAGTTCTAATTTTGCCGATTAGCTTTTCGTGCGAAATGTCAAACTGATTATTACATTATAGGTTTGACATTAGATTCGACATTTATATCCTTCTTTATTATCGACTGGAATTTAGGTCTCATATCTTCATAAATGCATTTCATCGATAAATTTGTGTATCGAGTCACTTTTCTCAGAATGAAATAACCACATATCCCCTCAGAAAAAACAACCAATCAAAATAAAGCTTTAATAGCCAGAGACAGATATTCTAATTCCCATTGGTCACTTTCCAGAGGAGACCCATCCTACCAAAATCTCCTCCCGTAAGCGAGTATCCGCGCAATTTTCAACCAATCAGAACTCCTCCTTAAGCCTCACCTACCTAAAACCTCTATTCTGATTGGCCGAACGTCCCTCCGAGGCTCGACCGACGGAAGGGGATCTTGTAAACACATCCGCTATTTATGGTAAAAGGTTGAAGCTCGGCCGAGGGAGAGGAGAGGCGCTCGTGGTGGACGTTTAGCGTGATTTTCCCCCAGCTCCGAGGCTCCAGATCCTACGAGTAAGTGCAGGAGAGGTTGAGGGACTCGGTTCAGGGTTCGCGGAGGAGAATAAGGGAGGCTAGAGCCGGGGAGAAGAGAGCTTTCGAGGGCGGCGACCGCGGTGGGCGTGTGTAGGTGTCGGGAGAGAGGATGAGATAATTAGATCTAAATTTTGCAATTAAATGGTGTAATTACCGGTGGTGGTTGGCCGTTCGCTTAAGAGAAAATTAGCCCCCTTTTTTCTTAAAAGATTTCCATAACGTTAATATAAAGACTTAAGATTAAAAAAAAAAAAAATCTTAGTGTGTTGGATTCCCTCAAGCCACCTGTATCTATTTATATATTTTTCTGTATCTTCATTCATTTTAGGACTTTCAAATCAGTTTCAGCAATACAGTTAAGGAAATGTCAACGCCAAGTAGCGCAGATCATTAAATTTTAGGCAGTCTAAGGAGGTGAAAGTTTATTTTTATTTTCCAGGTGCTATGGGTAGGGCAAGATATGGGAAGACTCACAGGTTTTGTAAATAAGTGAGAAGGATTTGATCTAAAGCCTCTTTTTAGAGGAGGATGTCGTGCCAGGATCTTAAAAGAGTCATATCATCTCATGCAGTAAATAGTATGAGAGTAGTATGAGGAGAATTTTGAGTTATATTGTTTTATTGGAGAATATTATTTTGATTTGGGTAAGCAGCCCTAATCTGCTGATTTCCACCTTCCTGTCAGTGACATTTGGATTAAAAACTATAATTACTTTAACATAAATTCATATATGTTCCCTTTTGATGAATTATCATCATTATTAGATAAAATCTATATTATGTTTTTTATTTTACTTATGAACACCATTACAACCTCAGAACATTTTGAGTAAATATTCCTAAAGGACAATTATTAGTGTTAATTTCTGCCTAACATGAACAGTGACAAAACTTCCCATATCTTTGTAGGAATATTTTATATTGAACCAGTCTGAGTTATCATCAGAACATGATTAGTTAGTTAGTTTGTCTCTTTGTTTGTTTGATATCAGTATTAGTATTAAGTAGATAAGATTAATTGATAATTGTTGTTAAGACATATTTCTGTTGATTTTTTTCATTCTTCACTTCATAGGAAATGCAGAGAATTTAAGGAACTCTGTTTATATTCCATATAGCCTAGTTAATAAATCAATGGTGCATCTCATATAAGCATTATTTGGTTGTTGGGGAATAATTCATCATAAGATGCAATAGATGAAGGAAAAGAAAGTCTAGTTATTAATGAGCTCTAGTGCTTTATAATCATACATTTTCATTAAGATCTTTTCTCCCTTTTATAGGTATTAATGTCATTTAAAGGTTAGAACTAAAAAAAAAAACAGATTCTTTCTGTTTGTTCATATGGCTGATTTATTCACTGAAGAGAGATTATGATTATTTGCTTTAAGGAAATTCTTTCAATGTGGACTTGTTCAAGAGGTTGAAAGTCAAGGATATGTACAAAGGCTGCATGTATTTGTAACCTACATTATAATAATATTATGATAAAAGCATGAAGCAATTAAGCTTTTATTGATATGCCGTTAAGAAGAGCCATGGCTTTCTTGTACAAGAAAACGGACACACTTTGCGATAACCAGAGCGTCATCTAATAAAGCTGTATGTTTCATGTTTATATACAATCCATTATTAATGATGACCTTCTCAGTACAATGCTGAAATAAACATAACTCTGTGTGCATTTATAAGATATACAGGTTCACATTATTTTGATAATCCTATTCTTTAAAAAAAATCTAATATATTGGAATGGAAGTTAGTCTGATATCGTCGGAGAATAAGGTGATTGACGACAGTGTGCCTCAGTGTGGTGTAATTGATAGCAGAGCAGATGTAGGTGGACTTAATGGGGAATAGAATATATGGTACATATATAGTTGTATATAACTACATTATATGCATCTTGTTTGTTATTAGGCAGTCATTTTCTGAATCCAGATGCCATTCTTGAGCAAGAAACACCCAAAAAGAGAGGTGGATGGGAAAGAGTGGAGAAGCACCAGGAAGGGAATAAAATAACAACTGGGGCTTAGGAAAAAAAGCAATAGACTTAGGGAAGGAAATAGGTAAAGTGCATAGATAAATTGTCTGATTCTTCAAAAGAAGGGATGACTAAAATCAGATAGGGATGATATCTTTGGCATTAGAGGAAGATAAATGAAAATGGTAGCATGTTTTATAGAAGCTGAGGGATTAATGAAATCAGATCATTAAAGAGCAGGAGAGTGTAGTGCATGAGGGCTAGTCCAAAAGGTGCAGAGAA
>NC_051408.1:1925314-1925615 GCF_015228065.2 Penaeus monodon
ATTTAGTTCATGGCATGATGTAATGAACGGGAATTCAGGCCAAGAGAAGGAAAGTGCACTGAAGTTCTTTGCATAAAACTTTTTTGTTCTTCCAACTCATTCTGTGGAGATGGTTCTAGGCGAAGGATTTGAAAAGCATTGGGTTTGTGGTTAGGACATGAAGACTTAGTTTAGTTGTGCCTCACTTTGGGATAGTTTGAGAATTCACTGTATCTAAGAGTAGTGGATATCATGGTAAGCATTAGTGTGGACTTAGAATAGATTAGAAATATGTGAGTGTGCAATATTTGCTGTGTGGTGC
>NC_051408.1:1925644-1926376 GCF_015228065.2 Penaeus monodon
ATGGGTTTCATATATAATTGAAGGACTGCCTGTTTGAAGTGAGTGTGATATGAGCATGGGTAGATCAAATGAAAACTAGCTTTTAATGTGATAATGGCCACAAAACTGGCCTTTTTACTAATAATGGTTTAATGTATGTGAACGAACCCCTTTGTACCATACCCAACAATCTGCCTCGATTCCCTGATGTAAGCTGCGCTCTTTGGGACTTTAAAAAAAGAAAAGGGAAATGAAAAAGGCCGTCATTCTAGGTGATAAGTCCTAAATTAAATTTTTTTTTTTTTCTTTCTCTCTTTTAGTAATGTAATGTCTAATAGGGGAAGGTTAATGACCCTTATTATATCCTAATCATTGGTGATGCTTCCTCTGTTCCAGGATTGTTTGTAGATTATCTTGGGAACAATGCCCGGGTAAGTCCGCCTTAGTGAGACTTGATGTTGTATACTAATAGACGCAACTTGCAAGCAACCATGGGTGTACCTGTCTCGTGACTTTGTGTTTTTGGTCTCCTCATATATTTATTTGTTTTAGATACATATTTTTTTTCTTTATCATGCAACAGTTACTTGCTTGTGAACTCTCACTTGATCTGCTTGCTGTTTTGAATGTTGACTGTGCAATGAAGCAGTATTTAATTCATGGCATTTTCCAGAGCATAGTGTAGAGTCCAGTCAGAGAGTTACGTGCCAGTGGTCAAGATGTCTGCAACCATATTTGTTTTTACTGGAAATT
>NC_051408.1:1927523-1927834 GCF_015228065.2 Penaeus monodon
TTACTAAATATATACATTTAGTAAGCTATACCATGTTTCAGATTTGAAGTAAATGGCACATAGTACAAGCAAGAAAATAAAGAGAAAAAAATAATGATGATTCCAATGTATCATTTGTTGTGTGCGGACATCTCTTCCTCTGGCTGAACTCCTTCACGTGGACACTACAGTGTTAGCGGCATCGGTTGAACACCTTAGAGAGATTTGTAGATACTTCTTTTCGCAAACTAAAGGGTGTAAATATAGAACTAGTGTTTGAAATGTTGTATATATAGTTTCCCGTATTACATTTCATGTGAGAGTCCACAGAG
>NC_051408.1:1927852-1928032 GCF_015228065.2 Penaeus monodon
AATCTAGTGCTTCTGTTTTTAGCAAAGTTATATTAATGTATATTGTAAAAATCCTACCTGTCAAACTCAACCCTAAACAATTCATGAATGAGTAACTATGATAACGATAAAAGTTAAGGATGGCAACATTTAACAACCTTTAAAGTGATACTAATTAAATCCAAACCTAAGATTTATATT
>NC_051408.1:1928053-1928789 GCF_015228065.2 Penaeus monodon
ATAAACTCACAGAATTACGTCATAATGGATATTAACTTCTATATGATTAATGGTCGATTTTTCTCGATATAATACTGACACGATGTGACCACTTTATGGCTGTGGTCGCAGATCTGTTCCATGACGGTTGATATTTCCCAATTAATGACAGACATTATTGGAGCAAAATTCTAACACGACAAAGAAATGACCAATTTCCTTCTGTGCTCTTCTATAAAATTTCAGTCGACGAATAGTCCTTAAGCTTTGATAAATAGACTAGTGTTATATTAGTTGTTTTGCTTCACGGAAATAACATCTGGTAGTAGTTATGATATAGAACCTCATTGCTATGAATTGTTTGCCTTATTAGAGAGTATATCATCATATGCACAGTTTGTGTCGATGTTAAGTATGTATATTTAGTTCTTGTGTATTTTTTGCTGTTATATATAATTATTAGATATATGTATTTCATTTGTTTGAATGATTATTGTTTAGTTTTGTTTTTTTGTAAATGTATATACATATATCCATTTTTCCCTGATGTGTTCTTATTGCTGAAAGTGTGCGGCCACTGTGTAATTCCAAGTTTTAAAATATATCTGGTAGTAATTCTCCACTGTGTTGTTTGACTGACCTGAGAATGGTTTCTGTTATTTCTTTTGTCAAATGAACTGTGACTAGATTCATGTGTATCATATCTGATTGCTTGCAATAGAGTGCAATCCAAAAGTTTTTAGTTTGAACATTTGCT
>NC_051408.1:1929054-1929499 GCF_015228065.2 Penaeus monodon
GCATAACACAATCTAGTTTGTATAAATGTAATAAGTATCATACTGCTTACATAAAAATTGACTTTGATTCCTGGACTCAGAACTGGTGTGATAAGTATAAGCTTTTCAGTGAATTGTTGTGACATAAATTGCACCTGTCGAAGATATGAGAGAAGCTGAATTATTTTCTATTCATGCCCTTATCTCACTGACAGTCACATCAGGACTGATTGATAACATAAATTGCAACAGATGCTTAATTACAGAAATTTCTTCTTGTTTTGCTTACCTTGAGTGAAAAAGCCCGACAGGAGCAAGGATTTTTGCCAACTGAGTAAGAGACTCGTAAAAAGATTCTTCCCGTAAAAGAGGAAGTCTTGATATGGATGCCTTATCACGTTAAGATAACATGAGTTGCCAGTTTAGTAAATGGTTTCATACTTTATGCTTTCATGTGGATTTTGAG
>NC_051408.1:1929528-1930398 GCF_015228065.2 Penaeus monodon
CAATATATGTAGATGCTTAAACCTGAAAATATAGTTCAGCATTTTGTAGATCTGGTTAAATTTGAGTAAATCATTAAACTCTTACTTCACATTGATGGATATAAATTTAAAGACAAACTGTTGTAAACTTATGCACCTGCCATGATAAAGGAATTTGAGATAAGATTTCACCAGGGCTATTATATTTGTTTCTTGGTGTTCAAAGATAACAGAATGGCCTTTGGAACGGTCCAGTGCTTGAATTCTTGAATAGAGAAGAGAATGTTTCGTGGTCCAGAGAAAACTCTGGGGCAATGTTGCCCCCCTTTTCAAGAAGATAAGAGGAAAGGAAGGAGCAGGATGGACCTCACTCTCGAGAGCAGCGACCTCTACAACCGACGGAAGCACTCCATCTCCCGGATCGACGAAATGGAAGCCTTGCACGCAGGGCCTGCTCGGGGCCAGGGCCAACTTGGGACGCCAGCCAGAGGTCCGCCCAAGAATGCTGGCCGCAGGGACACTCCCAGACCACAGAATATACCCGACCCAAGTCCTGAATATTGCGAGCCCTATGGATGCATGCCTGATGCTGATGAGATCCTGAGGAGGAGGAGATTATTGTTTCCACAGGAGAACCAGAGCGAGGTTAATCCACTGCAAAACTCCCCACTGAACTGTGAGACCCCATTGGAAAAGCGAATCACACAAATGAACGAAACGGAGGTAGCATATGAATTTCGGAAACAGTTCTTGAGTAATGTGGACATGAAGCAAGCCATGGAAGAGGCTCCGCCAGACTTCCCGCCGCCAGAGAGGTCAGTTCAGGATTTTCATGGATCCCTCGTCACTTTCACTTGCAACACTGGATTTAGTATATATATATTTTTTTTC
>NC_051408.1:1930626-1930973 GCF_015228065.2 Penaeus monodon
GAGGTTATTGATGCTGTGTATTTATTTTGATGTCAAATTGAATATTTTCATCTGGATTTTAAAGGTCACTTGTTATATTTATGCATCTACTGTATATCTGCATTAGATTATTTGTATTTTGTTTTTGCACTTATTAAAACTATGTATTATTGATGGGAAGTTTAAAGGCAGAGTGTGCCTTGATGTGTGGATGGTCGTGTTTCATCTGCATTAAATGCTCAATGACATTAAGGGTATTAAAGAAATTACAGTGAGTTTTCTATAAATCCAAATAAGTCTGAGCAGAATGATGGAATCAACTATGTATCTTTGGAATAGACAGAGGCACTCCTGCATGGCTACCAGCT
>NC_051408.1:1931478-1932082 GCF_015228065.2 Penaeus monodon
AGGTGCAGTGTTACCATGCCTGTGGAGTTTAAGATGCATGAGAGCCATTGTGTGAACTTTGCAACCTTTTAATTGTGTTTTGGAATGGAATATTTGTTTGCCATTATCATTTTTGTTATTTTATTTTTTGTGTGTGGCTTATGGCTGATTTAAATAATACCTGTAAAGAAAGGAAGAATGTGCAAGATTTGTAAGTATTTCCAGCAGGGTGAAAATGCAAAGTCTCAGGCGCGTGAGTGTTTTCCTCTTTTGTGATGTTGTCTTAAGTTGATGCTGTGAAGAGAAAAAGGATGAACTGTCAAGTATAGACCATTTAGAAGTTGCAGCATTAGGCTATGTTACTTTTGCTTTATTCACAGCAGGAAAGTTAACGGAAGATTGCAATGACAGTACAAAGTCCCCGCCCTTCCCTCCCCCCCCTTTAGTTTTTTGAGATTAAACCCGTGTGTTAAGTTAGGATCCCCAATTCTAGAATACTAAATACTTTTTTTTCCCTTTTTGTAAATATATAAGTACTTGTCTTGTGTTTACCTAGAATCTTGCAGCAACAGGAAATTGTGCAATGTAATGGCTTGTGGTAACAAAATTCTCTTGTCATTCTTTT
>NC_051408.1:1932125-1932992 GCF_015228065.2 Penaeus monodon
GCATTTTTATTTTATTATCATCTTCCACAAGCTGCAATATTGACAGATTTTTCCTGTTTGCAGTATTGAGTCTAGGACAGCTAATGCCTGTATTGAATGCAGTTCTTACATCTCTAAAGATAAAAAAAGAGAAGCTTATAAGCCACTAATTCTTAATGTTGGTTCTTATGGGGTATATGGTTACTTAATTAAATAACTAATCTACTTTCTTTAGGTCATATTCACTGCCAATTTTTCTGTTCATGACAGTGCACTGTAGAGAGACTGCAGTTCATTCCTATATATGAATTCCTAATAAAAAAAATTGTTATATATGAATAATTTCCAATCAAACTTGGCATTTTTGATAATGGGAAGTTGAGTTTGTGGCAGTTTAGCAAAAGTCTTTGATGCATATTGAAGATGAGATATCATATTAATATGGGCATAATGAATGAGATTTTGAATACATATACCTTTCTGCCATGTAATAAGGCAACTTTTAATCTAGAGCTCAACCCTTCCAGCTTACACATCATGTCCCTGGGGGCCATGGCCTGCACTCGGTGCGGGGATAGCTTCGAGCCCCAGGAGAAGATCGTCAACTCCAATGGTCAGCTGTGGCATACTCAGTGCTTCGTGTGAGTATCCTCGTTTCTCATAAATATCGAAGTGGACGTCTTGTATTTTTACTTACTATGTTCCTTAGGTACTATGTGAGTTTGTCTGGTGAGACACGTGATGCCAGCAGGTGTTAGAAAACTCGCGCATGTTATCTCTCGCAAGGGGTTTTCCACTGATAAGTATGTCTGGGAGGCTGTGGAACACCCATCCCCACTTGCAGACTCATTGTAAAACAGGAGCCGTCTGTGATAAAATTTAGCTAGA
>NC_051408.1:1933149-1933306 GCF_015228065.2 Penaeus monodon
ATACAAAATTATTAGAGTGGAAGATATATATATAGCGCTAAAACAACGTTTTTAGTATATGTAAGTTCTATTGTAGATCTTTTGGAATCTCTTATTTTTTTCCCTAAAGGTAGAATAAAAAAGACAGAGAAAGTAAGAGGGAGAAAAAAAAAATGTC
>NC_051408.1:1933575-1934251 GCF_015228065.2 Penaeus monodon
TACATATAAGGGAATGACATTGGTTTTCTCATAGGAATGGGAAAGAGGCAGAGAACATTTCATGCTTATTTACAGACTTGCTTATTTGTATATTATTAGTGGCCAGCTTCCTTGTCTTCTAATCATGAGATGTTTTGATCCGAGTGCTAACTGTTTGGAAGAAAAGGAATACACCTGATTCTGAATGAGCTCTTAAATTGCAGGTGTGCTCAGTGCTTCCGACCATTCCCTGACGACATCTTTTATGAGTTCGAAGGCCGCAAGTACTGCGAGCATGACTTCCAAGTGCTCTTTGCGCCTTGTTGCGGCAAATGCAGTAAGTCGTCGAACATCCTTTTCTCTATCCGATAATGATTTTTGTACCTATACCAATTAAAACAGAGCTTGAACTATCTCGCAACCGAGGACTGGAGTGCCATAGTTAACGGTCTCTCTCTGGAGTACTAGAGTAGGTTGGTAGGATTAGCTAAGGGCTGTCAGGGTTATTGTAAAACGGCAGGAGGAATGAGAATAATCATAAAAAAAGACATTTAAAGGCTGGGGAGTTAGTTGATCCTGTTGTATAAGATAGTTAGGGTTGTGCTTGAAATGTACAGAGGTGCAGGAATTGCTTAGCTTGTTATGAATTTCTTTTTCTATTTCATAATTTTTGTAGATTTGTTTCCCACTGTTTTCT
>NC_051408.1:1934450-1934708 GCF_015228065.2 Penaeus monodon
ATATTTTTTTTTAATTGACAAAAGAATTTCCCTCTCCCCCCCGTCTCTCCCTCCAGACGAGTTCATCATTGGACGGGTGATCAAGGCCATGAACTCCAACTGGCACCCCCAGTGCTTCACCTGCGAGCTCTGCATGAAGGAGCTGGCCGACCTGGGCTTCATCCGCAACGCTGGCCGAGCACTCTGCCACGAGTGCAATGCGCGGGTCAAGGCAGAATCCCTCGGCAAATACATGTGCCATAAGTGCCAGTGAGTATT
>NC_051408.1:1934765-1936328 GCF_015228065.2 Penaeus monodon
TCTATTTCTTTCTTTGAAGGTATTTTTCTGTTGTGTTTTATGCATAAGTTGAAGATCTAAGAAGGTAAAAGGTTAGGGAATTTCCATGCACACAAAGATATAGGCATGTGTTTACTTTTCATCTTTTTCCGTTTCAAGTGGTTGATCATAAGAAAAATCATAGATTTCATTACAGTCTCCTTTAACCCAGTGACACCCAGGAGTATCAGTACAGATAAGCCTCAGTGATGAGTGACATCTTTCCATGCCCTTACGGTGTAGGTTGCTGTTTTATGTGTCTTGTATCTTTGTTTTTTAGTGTTAAGAAAAAAATAATAAAAGATAAAAAGGCAATAATAGCTTGTCCAGAATCAAAGACAAGAGTTTTATAAACGTCAACTTCATTTTTTATTTATTTTCTATCTTGTGTGGGAGACTTTATAATAGCCCCAGTACAGTGGTAAGTATGTTCTGGTTATTTCCTGGCACCAATGGGTAATGCTTGTTCTGAGAATGTTAAAAGAAATATGCTTGTGTACGTTACTAAGAGGTATTTTGATACCTTGTGAATTTCAGACAATGAGAGAAGATCAATTCTTTCTCATCGTGCTGTAGACCAATAAGTAGGTTTTATGTCTTATTTATCAAACTGTCTCATCTTGATCATCGCAGCCTTGAAGTTGAGTAAGGATGCCTTAAATGCCCTTGTCCTTCCTTCCCCTCCAGCTCGACCATCGATGGGGAGCCACTACGCTGGCGTGGCGACACCTTCCATCCTTACCATTTCAATTGCGCGGCCTGTGGCAACGAGCTGACAGCCAACGCCCGAGAAGTCAAGAGCAGACCTGGCTACACTGCCAACGAAATGGTAAGAAGAGTATATGAAAATAACCTTTAGGAATCATATTTTGCCTTAGGACTGTGAAATTAGTCTGTGTAATAATTTATTACTCAGGCAAGGTTTTTTCCCCACACACACCAAAATTATTTGTACATAAATGTTTGTATATCTCTGTATCATTGATCAATGCTTTTGCTACTACAAAGAATTGGAGAAGTACTCCTCGGAGATGTCCATCTTATGGTCAGAGAAGAAAGTTATCACAAAAGTAGTCTCGGCACCTTACTGTAGCAATAAAAGTATAAATTGCATGAATGATCCTTAAAATAGAATGCGATAACTCGTTGTCTTATTAATCCATACAGGGACTTGTTTCCCCAGTGAAGATCTGTTTATTCAATTTATTTTGCCAGAAGGTTTAAGCATTCATTTCAACCATTGGTTTCTTTTCCAGAACGAACTGTACTGCTTACGATGCCACGACAAGATGGGTATTCCTATATGTGGTGCTTGTAGGCGGCCCATCGAGGAGCGCGTGGTGACAGCCCTGGGCAAGCATTGGCACGTAGAGCACTTCGTGTGCGCCAAGTGTGAGAAGCCTTTTATGGGCAACCGTCACTACGAGCGCAAAGGGTTGGCCTATTGCGAGACCCACTATCATGAACTCTTTGGCAACCTGTGCTTTGTTTGCAACTCAGTTATTTATGGTGATGGTAAGTTTTATGCTGACTTCACAGTTGATA
>NC_051408.1:1936845-1936996 GCF_015228065.2 Penaeus monodon
TGTCATTTTCAGTGGTAATGGCCCTCAACAAAGCCTGGTGCACCCATCACTTTGCCTGTGCTTTGTGCGACACAAAAATGACGCAGAAAACCAAGTTCTTTGAGTTCGACCAAAGACCCGTAAGTATTCTTCTTCAGGGAGTAGGGCAGGG
>NC_051408.1:1937249-1937361 GCF_015228065.2 Penaeus monodon
GAATGGGTATGAGGGAGAAGATATGGAAGAGGAGTAATCAGAGAGAGTTATGGAAGGATAATGGTAGGGACGGAGAGGGGGAAAGGGGGGAAAAGAGAGAGAGTTCAGTATG
>NC_051408.1:1938243-1939234 GCF_015228065.2 Penaeus monodon
CAAATCTGAATGGCTTCCTCCCCTCCTGTCCCAGATCTGCAAGAAGTGCTACGAGAGGTTCCCGCAGGAGCTGAAGAAGCGGCTCAAGAGGCAGCACAAACCCGGGGGCCGCGGAGGAAGCCACCCCTTTTTAGGGTGCCTGGGCGGGAATGCCCTCCGATACCAGGGCCCCGGGGTGTGCGCCTAAAGGGGGGCCTAATTTGAGTAAAAATAATTGATTCTTCCCTTTGAATACCTGTTAAAAATTTAGTTGTTTCTATTTTTGATTGCTCGCCTTGATAACTTGGAATTGTATCACTTTTAAATAACATGGATATGATATTAATTTTTGATAGTGATTATAGTAATGATGTCCCTAACCTTCTTTGGATCTTTTTCTTTAAAGCAAACGAATTTTTTTGTTATTGATTGCATTTATATCATTTTACAAATTAATATAAATAATGCTGTTGACAAAGTTCTTTCTGTGAACGGATTTTAACCAATATCTGTCTTATTCTCACTAAAAAGAATCTTCATTTATGATACCACTAAAACAGACTAATTATTTTCGCTGATGTACGCACAGTTATTGAGCCGAATGAAGTGAAGTTCATTCATTAAATGATTCATAGGATGACTAACTTACAAATAAATCCAAAAACATTAAATAAAAAAATCTTAAGATGACCACAAACTGTCAAGAAACACAAGTCGTCTCAACACAAAATAAAATCTTGAAGTGTTCACATCCGGTGGGCGTTCCGGGAAACGGAAATCCCCCCACCCCATCCCTCCTCCCATCCACCCCCGCCCACCTACTCAAGAGGAGTGCAACGGAATAATCACTCGTGTGTCACTGTGTACTGAGGAAGGAAGCTCATTACGTATGCATGGCCTGTGTAAGAAAGGGGTGGAGACTATGCAGATTGATTGTGAAGAAATTAAGGGGCTAGAGATAATCCCGCAGTCTTCATTATGCCTTCCGCAGCTTCCTGGAGGCAAGCCCTGT
>NC_051408.1:1939481-1939850 GCF_015228065.2 Penaeus monodon
ACCACATCCCCCTCTTTTATAAAGTTCCCAATCGAGCCAAAGTTGTGTGTAAATACTTGCTTTATTTTTAATTAGCTAACATTAGTGCATTAGGGTGTCTTTTCCTCTTTTATTCTTAGCTGGAAGTGTAAAAGCAGTATAGAAAGATAGTGTGTCATGATGTCCCGTTATTTTACAGTTAGTTATCTCGTCTTTTCAAGTGTTATGACTAGGAATCACTACACAGTTTTTAGGTAATGTTTTTTTTTTTTGTGTGTGTGTCTTGTCATGAAAGGAGTTTTTTTTTCTAGCTTTTTCTTGCCATCTTTTACAGATATTACTTCCAAAGAAAAGTAGAAAGTATTCAGAGCAAGAAAAGAATAATAAATG
>NC_051408.1:1940121-1940411 GCF_015228065.2 Penaeus monodon
AGTACCTATATATAGAATAATAGAACTATGTAACATCTGGTTAGTTCCATATTGATGAATTTTGTTTGTATAGAGTATATCATCACTGCCTATTTGTCTTAGTACAGTTCAGGAGTATTAGTGTTAGGTTAGGTATATGGTGCCAAATTAGTGTAATGTTTTTTTTTTTTTTATTGATGTAACTATTTTTGGGTTATTTACTTTAGTCTGTTTTATTTATTTTTGTTATTTTTTAAAAGTTAATAAGTATTTTTAAAGCTTTGTATTCTCTAATTATTTTACTTTATTCT
>NC_051408.1:1940620-1940965 GCF_015228065.2 Penaeus monodon
TTTTATTACTTTTTTTTCTTTTTTCGTGAGGGAATAGTTCCTGATCAAGGGAGACACAATGAGCTGCCTCGTTGTGAAACTGGCCCCGCGCAGTCATGCTTTTGAACGCTTTGCAATTTGATTGTCTTATTTTTTTGATGTGTAAAAATTGTATTAAGTTTAAGTAAGGTTCAGATTGGATAATTTGTTTGGTTTTGGTGGAAGTCCTGTCGGTCAGTTGGGTTTGGTTGACTTGCACGTGGCTGTTGATCAGGTTGCAGTCGACAGGTAGAGGATAGGCAGAACTGGCCGATCCTTGCCGTCTTCTATGGTACCAGAATCAGACAAATTGTCTTGGACTACCTA
>NC_051408.1:1940993-1941230 GCF_015228065.2 Penaeus monodon
CTCTTACTTCATAGTTAGAATTAGACAAAATAAAACTTGTCTTCTCTCTGTTGTGAATTACAGGACTAAGAATGGGATACCCACATTTCAGGTTCTCGATATGGCCAACTCTCAGAATTTTGGAGACGTCTTCCAAAATCATTGTTATCTCTAAAAATCTCCGTCATCCAGCCTGATAAAGATTTTACCGCCACGAATATAAATAAGATGCTGGTCTGTGGGTGTCATCATCTAGCT
>NC_051408.1:1941251-1941667 GCF_015228065.2 Penaeus monodon
GGAATTTAAATGTGTTTTTTATTAACTGTAGCATTGCCTGTGTGATTGTAATTCTTTGTGTATTACTGAGACAATGAAGTCTAGCCGCTGAAAACAATGGGTGCTAAAGTAGTGCTAAACTTAATGTTAGAAAAAAAAAAGTACTAACCATTTATGTTAGGTCAAAATTTTTGATTTATACATATAAAATATTTAAAAAAAGCAAAACAACACAAAAAAAATGTCAGTTCAATGTTGTTGATTCCAGACACGATGTAATTGCTACTGGTTTGAGTACAAGAGGGTTTTGTTCCATTTTCTAAGGATTGCTTACTACTGCATTTATCTCCGTGTATCTGTATCATTGCTGAGTTTATTTTGTTTTGTGTTTTCATCTCTTACCTTTTTTCTTTCCTTTTTCCTCAGGCCATAAACCA
>NC_051408.1:1941824-1942041 GCF_015228065.2 Penaeus monodon
AGTACCATCTTAGATAATGGAAATGATATCAGCAGTATTGTTATCATTATGTATATATGCAAATCTCCTTTCTTCCTAATATTTCAGTATTCTTGACAATGTCATATGTGTTTGCAACTTCTTTCATAGTTTTAAATAGAGAGAAGCCCCTGATTACAATCAAGCAGTCACAAAGATGTAGGTTTATTTTTCAGAATTACATTAAAAAGAAAAATAA
>NC_051408.1:1942070-1942345 GCF_015228065.2 Penaeus monodon
CATCAATACAAAATATGCAGTAATTTCACCCCATAAAAGAGAGCACAAAATGCAGTGGCAAGAGACGTTGCAAAACCCTACAGAAGGTTCGGTGATTCGTAGGGAAGAGAGAGTAACAGATGTATACAAAGTGCCTTTTCTTGACGTCTGAAAGTGTAGATATTTTTAATGTACTTGTTGCCAGTATTGAACAAATCAGTTAGTCGCGTAGGATTTTTTTTTCTCGTCTTTTTTTTTGTCTCTTTCCTTGATGCTGTATCTCTTGAAGGCTCAAG
>NC_051408.1:1942375-1942675 GCF_015228065.2 Penaeus monodon
ATCTGGGGAGTAGCCTGTTACTGAACAGAAAATGTTAAATGGTTTTGAATATGAGATTTTAGTGACTTTTGAATGTGTCAAATATTATCATTCTAGATATGAAATTGTTAACTTTTTTATATTTTGAATATCTGTAAGAATTAAGGTGTTTTTCTTTGTTTTGATTTATGTTTACGAGTGGGATTTCGAGCTGGTAAGAATGTAAATTAAATTCAGTCTTTGTAAATCAGCTTTCCTAATGTTTAAAAGTGGATGTGTTTTTATGAAGCTTTAAATGTCTGTAAAAATATATTTGATACA
>NC_051408.1:1942697-1943553 GCF_015228065.2 Penaeus monodon
CAAGTATTTGTGATTACTTCTTAATTTTTCTCAGAATTCTGGATTTCATCTCAAGCCTGATGATCATTATGCAACATTTGTAATGATTTTGTAGTGGTAATGACGTTTTAAGTATTATTTTTTAACAAAAAAAGATATGGACTTAATATGATCAGTCTTAAGAATCAAAACTTTTGCCTCCTATGTACACCGGATTTTGAAGTTTAATTAACAATGATAATGTAATAATCTAGATGCAATAAACTCGAGAAACTTATGTGTTTATGTGGATTTGTTTTCCTTTTGTGGGAGATTTTACGGAGTATTTTCCAATAGGTTTGTTTTTTTTCTTTATTAGGCATATAAGTGTTCATTGCATGTTTCTGTTGTATTTGTTTTTAGGCTGTTAAATTATATTCTAGAAACCTTGAAGCTGGTAAGCAGGTATGCAAAATTTTCAGTAAGGGTAAGAGCCTTTAGATAGAAAAAAATAATAAATAAAAAATAAAATTGTCAAATTATAATCTAAATGGTCATCAGGAAAGGCTATCTGGCAGTGAAACCCACAGCCGAAAAAAACAGTGCAATGGAAACCTGACCCCAATAAGCCTCCCAAAGTAATATTACAAAATCTGCGGGATAAGAAGGAAACCCAGTGATAATTGGCCTAAAAGGGGGACGTTTTAGTTCATAAGAGTATATTTGTGGCCAAAAAAAAAGCCAAAGAATGCAAGGAAAGTTGGATTTTTGGGTCATTGGAGGTAGAGACATCTTTTCCAGTGGGCGGAGCTTAGTGGAGTGTGGGCGTGTCTCTCCTCGGATCACGTGACACAAGACGTCGCCTTTACACCCTAAATGTCGTCGGAAAAGAACGCCG
>NC_051408.1:1943747-1943887 GCF_015228065.2 Penaeus monodon
TGTAACGCAAAGAAATGGGATAAATAGCGGAATGGCGGCGGCAGCGAAGCCAAAGAGAGGAACAGAATTACGGGGGAGAAAGAGAGAAGTAATGATAACAGGGAAACACATGATAACTAGGAGAATGGTTAAAAGAAAAG
>NC_051408.1:1943938-1944096 GCF_015228065.2 Penaeus monodon
ATCTACGAAAGACGGAGACGATAGAAGAACGCGAGAAGTGGAGAAGGAAATGACACAGGAGAACAAGTGATAACTCTGGAAATGCTAGACTGAAGGAGAGGAAATTAGAGGAAGTAGTAGGAGTAAAAAAAGAAAATAGATAAAAAAATACACGAAGG
>NC_051408.1:1944571-1944875 GCF_015228065.2 Penaeus monodon
ATTTACTCCTGAAAGACGTTGCGTAAGGAATCCAGTTTTTATCTCGTGTTCTTACGCGTGACGCCAACGGACCTAAGACTGTTATAAGAGATAATCAGACCAAGAATTGTTTCAGGAATAAGGTCAGTTTGGTGAACTGTCTTGGAGGAAAAAGAAAAGTCAGGCCGAAAGACGAAATAGGTTAAGAGTGCTTCCCCGTCGGCTGCGCCTAACTCACTCTGCCGTCTTCTCAGGCGATGAGGAAAGTTCCCTAACTATTTAACTATAGAACAATGAACTCTCCCTTTCTCTCTCTCTTTTGTTT
>NC_051408.1:1945749-1946534 GCF_015228065.2 Penaeus monodon
ATCTGGGGAGTAGCCTGTTACTGAACAGAAAATGTTAAATGGTTTTGAATATGAGATTTTAGTGACTTTTGAATGTGTCAAATATTATCATTCTAGATATGAAATTGTTAACTTTTTTATATTTTGAATATATGTAAGAATTAAGGTGTTTTTCTTTGTTTTGATTTATGTTTACGAGTGGGATTTCGAGCTGGTAAGAATGTAAATTAAATTCAGTCTCTGTAAATCAGCTTTCCTAATGTTTATAAATGGATGTGTTTTTATGAAGCTTTAAATGTATGTAAAAATATATTTGATACACTTTTTTTTGTTTTGTTTTTTCAAGTATTTGTGATTACTTCTTAATTTTTCTCAGAATTCTGGATTTCATCTCAAGCCTGATGATCATTATGCAACATTTGTAATGATTTTGTAGTGGTAATGACGTTTTAAGTATTATTTTTTAACAAAAAAAGATATGGACTTAATATGATCAGTCTTAAGAATCAAAACTTTTGCCTCCTATGTACACCGGATTTTGAAGTTTAATTAACAATGATAATGTAATAATCTAGATGCAATAAACTCGAGAAACTTTTGTGTTTATGTGGATTTGTTTTCCTTTTGTGGGAGATATTACGGAGTATTTTCCAATAGGTTTGTTTTTTTTATCTTTATTAGGCATATAAGTGTTCATTGCATGTTTCTGTTATATTTGTTTTTAGGCTGTTAAATTACATTCTAGAAACCTTGAATCTGGTAAGCAGGTATGCCAAATTTTCAGTAAGGGTAAGAGCCTGTAGATG
>NC_051408.1:1946588-1947254 GCF_015228065.2 Penaeus monodon
GTCATCAGGAAAGGCTATCTGGCAGTGAAACCCACAGCCGAAAGAAACCGTGCAATGGAAACCTGACCCCAATAAGCCTCCCAAAGTAATAATGCAAAATCTGCCAGATAAGAAGGAAACCCAGTGATAATTGGCCTAAAAGGGGGACGTTTTAGTTCATAAGTGTATATTCATGGCCAAAAAAAAAAGCCAAAGAATGCAAGGAAAGTTGGATTTTTGGGTCATTGGAGGTAGAGACATCTTTTCCAGTGGGCGGAGCTTAGTGGCGTGTGGGCGTGTCTCTCCTCGGATCACGTGACACAAGACGTCGCCTTTACACCCTAAATGGGCGTCGAAAGAACGCCGAAAAGGAGAAGAATAAAAAAAAAGTAAAAAAGTAAAAAAGGAATAATAAAAACAGGTGATAAAAATAAATCATTAAGATGAATAATAATAAAAAAAAATAATAATAAAAAGCAAGAATGAATAATGAAAAAGATGACAACAAAACAAATAGATAAATAGGGAAATCAAAAAAGCAAAAAATGTAACGCAAAGAAATGGGATAAATGGCGGAATGTTGGCGGCAGCGAAGCCAAAGAGAGGGGCAGAATTACGGGGGAGAGAGAGAGAAGTAAGTGATAACAGGGAAACACATGATAACTAGGAGAATGGTTAAAAGAAAAG
>NC_051408.1:1947434-1947558 GCF_015228065.2 Penaeus monodon
CGCAGAAGTGGAGAAAGGAAATGACACAAAGGGGAAAAAAGTGATAACTCTGGAAATGCAGACTGAAGGAAGGGAAAATTGAGGAAGTAGTAGGATAAAAAAAGAAATAGATAAAAAATACAAA
>NC_051408.1:1947813-1948096 GCF_015228065.2 Penaeus monodon
TATCATTTGGAAGGGGGGTTTTGGGTTTAAAAATTTTTTTTGGGGGCTGTTTCCCCCTTTCTAGGAACCCCTTTAAATCTGGTAAAGCCCAAAGGGAAAAATGAAAAAAAAAAGAAAAAAGGGAAAAAAAACCTGTAAAAAAAAAAAAATAAAATAAAAAAAAAAAAAAAAAACCTCAAAATTAAAAATTTAAAATTGAAAACAAAAAAGGAAAAATTGGGAATAAAAACCCAAAAAGTGAAAAGGAAAGGGAAAAAAAGTCCCGGAATTTGTTGGGCGGAAA
>NC_051408.1:1948318-1948489 GCF_015228065.2 Penaeus monodon
AATCACAAACCCCCCAGACGTTGGAACCCCCCCCCCCCCGAATGGGGGAAATACACAAACCCCCCAAGGGGTCCCCCCCGGTTAAACTGGGAAAAGGTTGGGGAGGGTTAAAAAAGAAAAGTTTTCCCCCGGGCCCTTTTTTAAAAAAAAATTTTTGTTAATTAACCATTT
>NC_051408.1:1948681-1949077 GCF_015228065.2 Penaeus monodon
CATATCATAATCAAAATTTCAAAAAGGGGTTAATCATTTCATTATAATTTTTTTTGTGATTCTTATTAAGCTTCAAAATCAAAACCCAAAATCTTAATTTTTTAATAAAAAACTTACAAAACAATTTTTTATATTTCTTTTTTTATATTTATGTCTTTCCCTTTCATTTATAATTAAATATTTAACCCTAAAATTCAAAAAAAGTTTTTATTCTTTCCAAACCTAACGAACATAAGCTTTAAAAGAATATAAAAAAGAATTTTTCAAAAAAAATCTTTTAATTTCTTGGAAAAAAGAAAAATAAAACCAAAACAAATATTAAATGTTCCCCTTCTTCCCAAAATAATTCTTTCTAACATAAAAATTTCCCTAACAAAATTTAACCAAATAAAAAAT
>NC_051408.1:1949276-1949359 GCF_015228065.2 Penaeus monodon
TTGTTTTGGAGTGGGTTCCCCACTTTTCTTCCCCTCCTCCCTTTTCTCACTCTCCTTTTCAGGCAATAAAATTTCCCCTATTT
>NC_051408.1:1956493-1956772 GCF_015228065.2 Penaeus monodon
GTTTGCCTTCCACTTTTCACAAATGTATTTTTTAAGCTAATAATTTGAAAAACTAACAACAATAAAACTAATGTGTATGCCGTGTTTTTCTGCCAAAGACTATCTCTAACTGCCATACGATATGAAAAAAAGGTAAATCAAAAATTAAGGGGTCAAAACTAAAAACGAAAAAAACAAACATGTTTTTTTTTTGTAAAAAGAAAGGGCAATTTGGGGAAATCCCCGAGTGAAAAAATGTAATGATTTTAATTTTTTTGTAGAGAAAAAGCAGAGGGCATT
>NC_051408.1:1956942-1957728 GCF_015228065.2 Penaeus monodon
TTAAAATTGAGATTCAACCAAAAATAGAAAACAAAAATTTGAAACCCGACTGAGAAAGGGCATAGATATAGATCAAAAAATTTACCAAGGGCAGAAATAAGACAGACTGAAAAAGGGCATAGATTAGATCAAAAAAAAAAATTTGGGCCGAGGGCAAAAATTTGAGACAGACTGAGACAAAATAGATACAAACAAAATTTAGACTGAAAGGGAGAAATAGAGACAGGGAAAAAAAACGGCAACACAGATGCGGAGGCAGGGGAGAAATGAAAAGATAAAAATAAAGTTTTAGACAAAAGAAAAAAAAAACAACTTTAAAATTTTATTTTTAACAATTTTTTTTCAAAACTTCACTGTATTTAAATTTTTGCGCTTTATCTTTTGCGTATTTTTGTTATGAGAGGAAAGCCTCCAGTGAAAATTTTTGGGTATTTAACCCCCAAGCTTTGCAGGTCGATTCAAACAAACTGAGTATGAAATTTTGGGCTTACGCCCGCACAGCCGTTTTCAAGGGGTAGGAATGGATTTTTTTATATGCAGTCAAGAGTGTATTAAATGTACAGAATATTGCATATATAATTAAAATAAAAAATATATAGATAATTAATAAAAAAATATATAAATATTTTATAGGTATTTTATAATTTATATATATTTTAAATAGAAAATAATTAATATATATTATTAATAAATACATTTTAAAATTAATTTTAAAAAATAAAAAATATATAAATAATATATTTATATAAAAATAGAAATATAAAAAATTTTTCAGGGATTAACAAC
>NC_051408.1:1957824-1958213 GCF_015228065.2 Penaeus monodon
ATATTTTAAAAATAATATAATATATATATATATAATTTTAAAATATAATAAATATATCCCTATGCCAGATATTTTATATATTTTATAAAATTTTAATATATAATATAAATAAAATATAAATATATATATAATTTATAAAAAAATAAATAAATAATAAATATAAATAATTAAATTAAATTTTTTATATAAGAAATTAAAATATAATAATAAAAATAAAATTTTATATATTTTATATATATGGAAGAGATAGAATTATTAAATATTAATAAATATATAAAATTTTTAAAATAAAAAATTACAAAATTTTATATTTTTACATAAAAAAAACATATATATAAGTATAAATAAAAATATTTTAAAATATAATAATTTTAAAATATAAAATATAT
>NC_051408.1:1958892-1958992 GCF_015228065.2 Penaeus monodon
TACCAAACACATAAAAAAAATTACACTAAAATCCCAACACACACACACATCACCAGCCCCCTTTTAAAACACCCCACTCCCACACAACCCCCACACACCA
>NC_051408.1:1959130-1959212 GCF_015228065.2 Penaeus monodon
AAATTCCCCAAAACCCCCACACACCACACCCCAAAACCCCCATTACTATTAATTTTTTTTCCCCTTTTTTTTTTTTTTAAAA
>NC_051408.1:1959404-1959496 GCF_015228065.2 Penaeus monodon
AAAAACCCCCCCTTTTAAAAATTTATTTCTTTTTTAAATTTTTTAATTTTTTTTTTAAAATTTTTTTTTTTTTATTAATTTATTTATTTCCC
>NC_051408.1:1959803-1959920 GCF_015228065.2 Penaeus monodon
AAAATATAATTTTTAAAAAAAAATTTTTAAAAGGGTTTGGGGTTTGGGGTTTTTGGGGTGGGTTGGGGGGTTTTTGTTTGGGGGGGGGTTTTTAATTTGGGGGGTTTTTGGGGGGGG
>NC_051408.1:1960072-1960269 GCF_015228065.2 Penaeus monodon
GGGGTTTTTTAAGTTAAAAAAAAAAAAAAATTTAAATTTATTATAATTTTTTAATATTATTATAAATTTTTAAAAATTTTTTTATTTTTATAAATTTTAAAAAATTATTTTATTTAAAAAAATTAATATTTTAAAAAAAATTTTTAAATTTAACCCAAAAACCCCAAACCCGATGTTGTTAAATTTTAAAAATTTTT
>NC_051408.1:1960527-1960600 GCF_015228065.2 Penaeus monodon
TTTTTTTATCCGAAACCTTTGGGGGTGGGGAGAGCGGACAGCACTGGAAGAAATAGATATAGATTAGAAGTGG
>NC_051408.1:1960782-1961088 GCF_015228065.2 Penaeus monodon
GAAATGAACGGATAAAAATATAAGCTCAGACACAGAAAAAAAAGACAACTTCAAATTGTATTTCTAACAATTTTTTACATACTTCACTGTATACATTTCTGCGCATTTATCATTCGCGTATTCTGTTATGAGGAGATGCTTCTCAGTGAGATTTATGGTGTATTTCAACACCAAGCTTAGCAGGTCGATTCATCAACTGAGTATGAACTGTAGTGACTTACGCTGCACAGCCATTTGCATATGCTGTATGTAGATGGCATTTATTTATATGCAGTGCACAGAGTGTATACTGTACAGAATATGTGC
>NC_051408.1:1961441-1961652 GCF_015228065.2 Penaeus monodon
GCATATGAACACCCACACACAATGGGTTATACGAGCCTATCAAAATAAAGCTCGACTCGTCAGCGAAAAGGTCCGAGAGGCGGATCGGTATTAGTATCCAAACCACGCTTGAATTGTGTAGCCATGGCAAACACCCGAACTTAATTACATACATCATTTGTCGTGTTATTGACATGAAAAGACGTGCGCTTTTTCGTCCCGTGAGAGGAAA
>NC_051408.1:1962881-1963442 GCF_015228065.2 Penaeus monodon
AAACATTACTTGATCAATTTATCGCAGTTTTCATCACATTTTCAACGGTTTTACAAAGAGTTTTTCCTTTTTTGAGTAGATGATAGATTCTTCAAGCACATTCAGTGCTGATTGTAACTTTAAGATTTTTAAAAATCTAATTACTCATTTAACACTGAAAAATAGCATTTGATTACTTCGACCCAAATGGCGTTGACTGTTATTTGGTTTAGAGCATGACCCTTGTTCCTTGACTAAGAATGGAAGACAGGGTGAGCGCTGTTGCTCTCCACGAAGAAGGCCGCAGCTGCAATAAAATCGCCGGAAGGATGAGAGTAGCAAGGTCTACTGTGCAGGAGATAGCTAAGAAGCACAAATAAACAGGAGCAGTGAAAGACAGGGAAGGCAGAGGCAGGAAGAGAGAAGACATTATAAAGGCTGCCTGACGAGGTGGAAGGAAGGCATTTGCAAGGAGATCAAGAAGAATTTAGACATAGGCTTGAGTGGTAGCACAGCGAGGAGACTTTGGAGAGTGTTTGTAGGGCCAAGAAGAAGCCATTATTGATTGAAAAAGCAAGGAAG
>NC_051408.1:1963638-1964269 GCF_015228065.2 Penaeus monodon
GCCGATTGTACAAAATCATTGCGACAGTTAACGGAGGGTATTACAATAAGATCTTAAAATGCTGTGCAGTTCTGTCTTTAATCCACTATTCTGAGAATGGTGAAGCAGTTTTCCAGCAGGACAATGCTCCCTGCCACACTGCAAAGATTGTTAAGACCTGGATGACCAAAAATATGCTGTCAGTTTTGGAATGGCCTGGTACTAGTCCTGATATGAACCCAATTGAGCATGTTTGGGAATATGTTGCAAAGAAAATTGAGTCTACAGTGTTTAAAAACAATGATAATCTTTGTGTGAGGATCAACAAAGAATGTAATAACATTCCTATTGACTATATAACTAAGTTGCAAGAGAGTATGAACGGAGGATAGATACAGTGATAAAAGCAAAAGGGAGTCTCTACCGTACATTTGAGCAATTTCTTTATGTAAAACATGTTTAAATAGGATATAAATGCTCCAGTTGACATCTTTAATCATTCCGTCTATGCTTGTGGCTATAAATCCATCAATGATTCTAGGAACATGTGATTTTCTTAAATAAAACCAAGAACAATACCTTTCCGGGAAGGGTGGCCGGTAGTGTCGACTACCCCAGAGGGTCTCGACCAGTCCAGAGGGATCGCAACCCG
>NC_051408.1:1964317-1964555 GCF_015228065.2 Penaeus monodon
GCACTACTTATCCTAACGCGCCTGCTTGATGCTCGATAATACATTATAAAGCCACGTTATGTATGAATGCTTTCTTGCGTTATAGTGTCAGGAATGCTTTGTTGCTGGGGGAGTGGGTCGCGAATCTGTTGAACTGATTCATAGGAGTCGCAGCCAAAAAACAGACCCATTTTCTACCAATCAGCTGATCCCTGTTCTACAGGAAAGAGGCCTGTAGATTTTCAACACTCCCATATGC
>NC_051408.1:1964786-1965187 GCF_015228065.2 Penaeus monodon
ATGAAACCACTCTCTGCAACATATACATATAAGCAGCTAACAGTACGATGCGGAGCACAGTATCCATTTCATAAACACAGCTCTCCTCAGTCCAGCACATAACCACTTCCCTTTGGCGGAGA
Organism: Penaeus monodon; assembly: GCF_015228065.2. Taxonomy (NCBI): domain Eukaryota; kingdom Metazoa; phylum Arthropoda; class Malacostraca; order Decapoda; family Penaeidae; genus Penaeus; species Penaeus monodon. Next base: position 1,964,909 of record NC_051408.1, read on the forward strand.
CAATAACACAGGCGAGCGAAGAAAATATAACCCACACTGTCTCAGATGATACCATGTAACAGTTCTTTTTATATACTTTGAAAACGATCAACGTCAAGAGCGCACGGATCAGATATTGTCGAGATATAGAAGAGGTTTATAGTACCGACTTCCCTCGCTCTCTCACTGATTTATTTCACAATAAGGCCATATTGGCTTTGAGAAAAAAGAGGGTGAAGTTTGTCTGCCGGGCGAAAGAGAAGGTTTATTTGCGGCCACCGGAAGTACCGTATTTAAGGA
>NC_051408.1:1965473-1965831 GCF_015228065.2 Penaeus monodon
ATAACACCAACACCCAGACAGACAGACAAGCCTCCCACAGACACAGAAAGAGTAAAACGAGAGAAAATCAGTCAAAAATCAAATTGAAAGGAAATAATCAACCTTTTTTACAGCTTTGCCGAAAACAGAAATACAGAATGATATTTGCAGAGTGTCATGAAATCAAATTATTTGGTGCAGACCTTATTGGCTTGCTGACGTCATTCCTACTCGGTGGCTGGCAGTCGGGAAATCATCAAGTCGTTTCATAAATGGCTTTGTGGTTATGCAAATGTATCTGCAATGAAGTGTATCTTGTTCTACGGTTGTTAGTTTGTCTATATGTTTGTCTATTTTTTTCATTTAGGCACATCTATAA
>NC_051408.1:1967065-1967626 GCF_015228065.2 Penaeus monodon
TAGGGAAATGTATGTGGGAAGCTTGAGCTACTTGATGTTTGACTTAATGCGAGAAACAGTCACAAAGCATTATCACAATTTACACATGCACGCGAGTAACTTTTTCTCTGTATCTCCATCTCTTCCAAAATGACATAAAACCATAAAAAAATCACAATAAATTCCACGAAACTGCAAAAAAAAAATCATCGAAAAAAGGTCAAGATCTCGCCATGACACACCAAGCTGAACTTCACACGAGGACGAACTCACAAGCGAAACCATTGCGTGAAGTCCTCCCTGCTGATTAATCCAAAAGGCAGAGTTGGGGCTTAATTATTCCACTGTTACGCGTGTCCCAGATTCAGAACTCGTGGGGCTCGGGTACTTTTGCGGACAAAGGCACACCTGCTTTGGAAGGTGAGGGGGGGGGTCATGTCAAAGCACGTCAGATGCAGGGGACTGAGTGGGTGGGTGAGTAGGTGAGTAGGTGACCTAATGGCGGGGTGAATGGGTGACCGAGGATCTTGCTTGATGGCTGGGGAATCTCATTATAATTATGGGTGTGGGGGAGGGGCTTAG
>NC_051408.1:1967815-1968265 GCF_015228065.2 Penaeus monodon
GTATATACGAGTTGTGATCTATCTGTGGCTATAAATAGAGAATTCTGCTCAATAAATTGATTGTTTATCCCCAATTATGGAAATATCTCTCCAAGTCCTTTATCTCAGCTCAATATCTCTTCTTTCTGTTCTATTTATATCTTCTCTCATTTTTTTTTATTCTAACATTTTCATGACGATATTGAGATCGTAGCGAAGAAGATAAATTTACGTTACAAACAACGCTGTTCTGTTGCAACACGCTGCAACCCAGAGGCGACGAAAGAGTCCCGGATATTGCATGATATTGATAACATAACGTTCTGCAACTCTCTCGCATGTCAAGCGACGAGATTTTCGAGATGGCGAGTCTGCTTCATGAGCGAAGAGAGAGCAGGCGGGCGAAATGCCCCGACTTTCAAAAGGGTGGATTTAATCTTATAGGTAAATATCGGTTCTAAATTTCGATCA
>NC_051408.1:1968385-1968595 GCF_015228065.2 Penaeus monodon
TTCCTCTTCCTTTCTCCTCGCCTCTGCCCCCCCCCCCCCCGAAGCGATACATTGAGTGCAGGGTGATGCGGCCTCTCTCTTAGCAGGCAATTTCATTATGGTTCTCCGTTTTTCAGAAGCTTAAGGAGATACATATGAAATATTATTCACGATTCAAGACCGACCAGGTCGCTTTACTTTCCGATAATGCTCAAGAACAGGCGCTTATCG
>NC_051408.1:1968818-1968930 GCF_015228065.2 Penaeus monodon
AATATTCATGTGTAACGTTTTTTTGTGGTTGTCTATTTATAAGCCAGACTTTTATATCCGGTTCCATAGGCAATGAACGCAGAACAATTCCTCCGCCCAAATTTGCCACACA
>NC_051408.1:1968976-1969468 GCF_015228065.2 Penaeus monodon
TGGTTTCTGGAATTTCATCTGGTTCAGCTTTTGCATTTGTTGCAGTGACCTCCCTTCCCTGGTGTTGTCTCTGGCGATTAGAAATAGGAGAATTATATCGATGGGGGTTGGAGTTTCATCATTAATGGTTCCGAAATGCTCTCCGTAATCTGCTATCAATACATCTCCTTTTTTTTAACGAATTCCAAAGTGTATCTTCAGGAGTGTTTTTCTCTGCGTTGTTTGACGAAGAAGATTCCTTTTTGAGATATCTGGATTCCTTATCATCTCAGAATCAATAATTTTATTCCATTTTTTTTTTCATCTCCAATGTTTTAACTCAGAAGCGTGTCTGAGAAAGTTGCCATTGAATATTTGTCCACCTTTGCCATATAGATACCATGTCTCTAGTTTACGTAACGAATATACTCCCTGTATATCTTCTTGAATGAGTGTCTCTGGTATGCCAATTCTGTCTCTATATTTTTTTCTCTCTATTTTTGCGTGTTGTTA
>NC_051408.1:1970046-1970280 GCF_015228065.2 Penaeus monodon
CGAAATTAGGCACCTTGACCCTCTTAGAGAGATCTTACTCAGAATGAATGGGATTGAATCCTGAAAAGAAAAGGTATTCCCATTTGCATATAAAGGGGAGTTGATGCATTAAATCTATCGCGCACTCGCATGTATATGTATGTACGCACGTATGAATGAACGTATGCATGCATTTAACTAACCTAGTTTTCCTCTCGTTGTCTCTCTCCACGGACACACACACACGCTCAAAAG
>NC_051408.1:1970461-1970733 GCF_015228065.2 Penaeus monodon
GAAAGAAACAAACCCACACAATCAACCAGTCTTTCGAATCAGCAGCGAAACGGCTTCGAAATTCGCTTCGAAGGTCGGGTCGAATCCTTGAAGCAGCCGGTGGGCGTGAGGCTTCATTTCCGTGAAGCCTTTTCAGAGCTTCTCGGAACACGCAAGGCGGCTGAGGCGACATCTTTGCGTGTCTTCAGGATGCTTTTAGACAAAACATTTGCATGATCATGGCCAAAGGGGGCGGGTGTGCATATCTTGCAAATGTGTGTGGGTGTGCATAT
>NC_051408.1:1971029-1971605 GCF_015228065.2 Penaeus monodon
CACTCGAGGCAATTTCCTCAAGCATCCCATCAACGAAGCCTTACCCCCCCTCCTCCCCCCTCCCCCAAATACAACCTACCCACCTGTTCACAAACTCCGCAACTCGAGACAACTTAACTACCCAACCACCCATTTACCCTAACTACCCAACTACCAAACAACCTAACTACCCACTACCAAACAACCATAACTACCACTCGACTGCCTAACTACCCAACTACTTAACCACTCAATCAACTAACTACCAATCACCTGATCACCCAATTACCCTAACTGCTAAACCTAAAAACCCAGTTATCTAACAACCCAACTACCCTAACTACCCAACCAGCCCAACTACGCAATTAACTAAACTACCCAATGACCTAACTATCCAACCACCTAACCACCTTAACTACCCAAATGCCCCAACTGCCCAACCACCTAACTACCCAGCCCTAACTGCGCTAACTATCCTCCCTACCTAACCACCCAACTGCCCGAACTACCCAACCAAGCCCAACCAGGCACTCGAAAACAACCCTAATCACCGTTTCAGTCTTCCTCCTTCTCTACCTCCTTCATTCTTCCCAACGA
>NC_051408.1:1971899-1972216 GCF_015228065.2 Penaeus monodon
TCGAATGCGAGGGTTGCGAGGACGCCACCCGCGAGAGGAGGCCCTTAAGTGGCCGTCATAATCGCCGGCTGTGAAATCCACGGAGACGAGACGCGCACTTAATTACCTTTCGCCATACTTTGGAGTGAGGGGACCCCGCCAGCCAGGCCGGCGACGCAACGCTCCTTGGGATCGTCTCCTTGGGGCGCCGCGAGGCCGGATGCTGAGGGGAAACGGTTTCATTTCGTTGTCATTATTATCCGTTTCCGTTATTATCTTCATTATTTTTTATTTTTTGTTTGTTTTAGCGGGGAAATGGGGTAAAGGCCATGATCTAG
>NC_051408.1:1972764-1972998 GCF_015228065.2 Penaeus monodon
AACACATTTCCCGAAAACACGGCCACTGCAACAAGATATTGATAACCAACTCTACTGGGAATTGCAGTAATGATGTGAAAAGAGGCGCATGGGCACCGTAGACTTTCACGTACTTCAATCTTGTATTATAATCGATCTGTAAACTATGATCATCTTCAGTTAGCAACCTTGCATATAGAAAATGGAATCGGATAGAGCATAAAGTATCACTTTCCACCAATAAATTCCATATGT
>NC_051408.1:1973713-1973988 GCF_015228065.2 Penaeus monodon
CATCTTTTCATATTTCTGGAAAAAGGAAAGAAAAAATCTCTCGAAACAGTAACGACATCGAAAAAGAATTTTACATTACATCCAAAATTAGAATATCTTTCACGGAAAAGGAAGAATCTGTATCATTTTATATCGGATTTAATTTTTTTTATACGAACACATACGCAAAAACGACTAAAAAGGTGAATAACAACAAGATAAATGGATAAATAAAAGGGAAACCAAAAATATGAAGGAAGATATGGATTATCTCCCGAGATATATAGATAGATAGT
>NC_051408.1:1975334-1975511 GCF_015228065.2 Penaeus monodon
TAGCAAAGTAAATGTATCACGTATGCATAATAGACCCACCGCGATCGATAGAAAAAAATCAAAGATAATCACCAGAACCTTACCACGAAGAGGAATTTTACACAACATTAGAAAATTCATGGTCATGATAATGAAGATTCTGAGATCTAATAACGCCAGGGATGAGGGTGGACATAC
>NC_051408.1:1976139-1976449 GCF_015228065.2 Penaeus monodon
TTCACCGCTGTATATTTACCATACCTATATCTCACAATCGCTTCAAAACTCGCAAATCAACAACATGACTGCTTCTTAATTAAACAAAAAAAAAAAACAAATATGCAGCCACGCTTATCAAAAGACACAGCGTCAAAATGAAGTTGCAAATCCCAAGAAAGTCAAAATATGTTTACTCAAAATGGAACGCGGAGCCATATGAGATCCTCCGCGAGAATGGGTTATGACACCAGCATTTTTACCCTTTATAAAAACCGCGTGAGATATTAAAGCTAGTGTTATTTCGGAGTGAATACCTAACTTTTTTTGC
>NC_051408.1:1976642-1976870 GCF_015228065.2 Penaeus monodon
TCGCATTCCCCGCCTTCTGCATCCAACATTATGAGTTCATAATAAAAATGTATGTGTTCATTCAGTAATATTTCTATAATAAGCCGTATTGCCCGTGCATCCGGCCAGAATATTCGTATTTTGAAGCAAAACATGTCATAAGATTTTAACCAAAGACCACATGTCTTGCAAAGTCGTAAGCATTACTAATCCAAGTCTGGATTTTATGTCATTCAACTTCAATTCTTT
>NC_051408.1:1977776-1978279 GCF_015228065.2 Penaeus monodon
AGCGGGGGCCAAAACCACCCCCCCCCCCCGTTGGCTCTAAGCAGCGCGCCAAGAATCACCCCCCCCCCCTCTGTTCTCGGCCACCAAAGATCCCCCCCCCCCCGTGCTCCTAGCGTCAACAAAATCCACCCCCCCCTGCTCCCCCCCTCCGCGGAGCCAAGAATCCCACCCCCCCCCCCGTGGCTCAAGCGGGGGCCAAAGAATACCCCCCCCCCCCCCCGTGGCTCAAGCAGGCGGAGCCAAAGAATCCAACCCCCCCCCCCCGTGGCTCAAGCAGGCGGAGCCAAAGAATCCAACCCCCCCCCCCCCGTGGCTCAAGCAGGCGGAGCCAAGAACCCAAACCCCCCCCCCCCCCGTGGCTCAAGCAGGCGGAGCCAAAGAATCCAACCCCCCCCCCCCCATTTTTATCGGGAATGATTGACACGTTGATTCGTTTCTTCTCCTTCTCCTTCTTCTTCTTTTGCCTTTCCTTTTTTGTCTTCTTTTCCTCTTCTTCTTCTTTT
>NC_051408.1:1978496-1978668 GCF_015228065.2 Penaeus monodon
TACCCACGAGGAGATGGACGCCACTTCAACCTCATATCCATCTCCCTCCCCGCTTTCGCCCCGCAACCGGCGTCTTGGCTTCTCGGTCGACGCTGCAACGGGAACGGTCACTTCGCACGCAGGCCACGTCGTCGGCCGGGGTCGCGTTGTCGGGAGATTCCGGTTGCAAGGG
>NC_051408.1:1978839-1979138 GCF_015228065.2 Penaeus monodon
ATTGCACTCCATCTTGGCACCCAAAAGCGGACATCCTCCCAGCTAAGGACACCAAACGGCACTGAACGGAATGCAAAGGCAGGCGGAGACTAACTTTTCATCAGACATGCTAATCGATGCCAGTACATCCTTGAGCAGCCTGGTTGAATGGGGACAGTGATGAAAAGGAGGAGGGAGGAGGAACGGGGAGGGAGGAGGAAGGGGGAGGGAGAGAAGGGGAAGGGGAGGAAAAGGGGGAGGAAGGAGGAAGAGGGAGAGAGAGGGAAAGGGGGAGGGGAAGGTAGGCGTGAGGGAGGGAT
>NC_051408.1:1979249-1979401 GCF_015228065.2 Penaeus monodon
TATGCAACCCTATGGACTTTCTACGCTATCTTTCAATACAAAAAGACTCCAACACCAGCATATGCAAATTAACCGACGGATCCAGAAATATTCCAAGCGTCCATCTCAAAACTAAAATGTCTATAGATAATAACCCTCAACTAAACGACCGT
>NC_051408.1:1979443-1979750 GCF_015228065.2 Penaeus monodon
ATGGCTCTTGAAACTAGGTTACCCAAATGTCAAAAAATGGCCATTTAAACCAGGTAACTTAAATGCCAAAAAATCATTTTCAAAACTAAAGGCATTTTAAAACTATCCATAGCGGAAACCTTCCCTTGCCTGTCTCTGATGACACTGTTTGTGCATTTGGCCCAGTGTGGCACCCTCTTGGCACTCACTCCGATGCCTGCTTTTTGCGCGGTTGATGGCCTTCCTTCTTTTTGAAAAGCTTTTTGGAAAAAAAGGAGAGAGAAAAACACGTCCCGAGATTTTGTGGTTGTGTCTTTGCTCGGCTGTG
>NC_051408.1:1981782-1982155 GCF_015228065.2 Penaeus monodon
AGTTTCATTTCCAAACAACAGAATTCCTCATCACATATACTTACCTTTGAACAGCATTCAAAGGTACGTTCAAGACTCAAAAAAGAAAAAGAAAGAAAAACAGCCACACACAAAACATTGCAGATGTGACTAAATAGGAAACATAATAACAACATACTCTAAGCGATGTTCAAGGCTTTTAGGAAAAAAGGAGAAAAATCAATGTAGATGCAGATCAGAAGCACAGATTCATTAATTGCCAAGTCATGATTATCCTTTCCGAGTCCGAAAGTGTTACTGTTAATGGAGATAACGAAAGGAAAGTACGGTGAGGATTTATAGCATTGATGATAAGGGTTAACAGTAATGGAACAGTGGAACAGCAGAAACCGTG
>NC_051408.1:1983290-1983355 GCF_015228065.2 Penaeus monodon
TATGCTGTTTTATGCCAGATAAAGTCAAGTAGGATAAGACTATCAGTAATCATAATAACGATTAT
>NC_051408.1:1984216-1984375 GCF_015228065.2 Penaeus monodon
TAAAATATTCCATTTCATCACATTAACAAACCTTTGACAAGTATTACTGCATGTTGCTTTGAGTATAAATACTAATGCTGAATTTCATACAGTGAAGAAAAAAATATTCTATTTCTGTAACTGCCTGTCTTTGCATGTTGTTCTAAGTGGTGAGTGAGG
>NC_051408.1:1984421-1984494 GCF_015228065.2 Penaeus monodon
CATTTCAAGACAGGGGGTAGAACGAGAGGTAGATAGAAGGATGGTTTAGATAGAGAGAATGCTAGAGACAGTG
>NC_051408.1:1984685-1985443 GCF_015228065.2 Penaeus monodon
ATTAAAAATTTTTTTTATATAATATATTTATAAACATACCCCCAACTTTTCCGCAGACTGCTTAATCCTGTTTAATAAAAAGCTTTGGATCCATATACAACTATTTATCTTTGTCATACATGTATCTGTCCTGTCTGTCAGTTCCTGAATATCATTGTTCTAGTTCCTTCGCTCGTTTCTACCACAGACGTATTTCTATCTTTTATTTTCTTACTTAACTGTACGCTTTTAATAACATGCAAATTGCCATTCGCTTAATCATGAACCCAGACTTAGTTTTTTTTTCGATAAAAAAAAATATATAATAAATATATATAAAAAGTAAAGCGAAAATATTTCCAAAAAATATTTTAAGAATTGAAAGGTGCACACCCCAGATTCACGGGACACTCGACCCCCACGGTTCCAGGAAACACGAAGGAAATCCGCGGGAGGCAATTAAGCACTTACACCCACCTTGACGAAAATCATGTACGTGATCTTCGTCATAGGTTACGGGAAACAGCAATATTCTCGATGATTGTTTTTCCTCCCCCTCGCCCGGCTCGTTGAAAGTGGGCGGGAGGGAGTGGGAGGGGCCAACGTCGCACGCAAGTGAGGTGGGCGGGGAAAACGCTCCAAGGGGGTACCGAGCCGTCCAATTTTCCCGCCTAATTTTTTTTTTCTCGACCGGGGGCGACCGTATTCGAAGCGACGAACCGAGTCGACGGGTTGACACGCGGCTCGTCCGGCGATTTGAATTCGAAAGTCCGACCGTT
>NC_051408.1:1985467-1985671 GCF_015228065.2 Penaeus monodon
CGGTTTTTTAAAACCCTTTAAAGGCGGCGGGAATTAAAACTGGGCGACTGGCGGGAACTTCCACGAGGAGGGGGAGGCTGAGACATCGTGGCGAGGATTTAACCTGTTGCTTCACATTCGTTGGTCTGTAGACTTCGCGAGGCCCTCGACATACTCCGGTCTCAGCAGGTGCACACAAAAGGTAAGGCAGAGAACGCAGTGTAA
>NC_051408.1:1985731-1986199 GCF_015228065.2 Penaeus monodon
ACGCATTATTTTCTTTTGCTGAACATGTATCGTTATGGATTTCTTTTGTTGTTTGTTTTAAAGTCTCGTTGTGTGTGGTAATTACGTACAAGTGAATAGATTTTTTGTTGTCTTTTCTGAAAACTGGTAGCAGCATGTATTTATTATCTGTGAAAAGAACGTAAAAAAAAAATATAGACGTAGATTTTTCTTTTACGTAGTCTGGATGTGCTATTCCTGTACATATTTTAGATTTTTCAATTCGAGCATTGTTATATTTTTATTTTGAGAAAGTACTGTATTCGAAGAAAAATAACGGGCCCAAATAATTTTAGGATTGTTTTTTAAAAAAAGATTTCCATTTCAAACTTTATTTTTTGCAACCTAAAGATTTTCCCAAAGTTTCTCGACGGTAACCCAGAAAAAACCAAAAAAGAAAACGTCAAACTTTTAAAAAACCGGCGAGATATGTATATGAAACCGGCTGCG
>NC_051408.1:1986228-1986566 GCF_015228065.2 Penaeus monodon
AGAAATATTTAGAGTTTTGTGTCAATTGATTAATTAGAAACATTTAGAGTTTTCTTTCCATTATTCTGTCCCATTTTTTATTGTCAAAATCGCGAATTCTATCACTAAACACCGACTCTCCAAAACCTTCGCTTTCTTGAACAAAACTCTAATGAAGAAGACATAAAAATCAACTTAATCATTTACTGAGACTGTTTAATCATCAGTATTATATCATGCTTGGTTATAAAATATTATTACATTATCGTGGGTATCTTATCATGCTCAGCTATAAACTAAGATTATTCTGTTATCAGTAAATCATCATCCTTAGTTATAAACTATGAGTATTTTATGTG
>NC_051408.1:1986732-1987441 GCF_015228065.2 Penaeus monodon
CAACCACCTAATAGATTTAATAAGCACGAAATCTCAACTCTTCTCCACAAAACGCAAGAGAGTGATACACTCTGACCATTCGGGATCATTCAATGAACACCTTGCGTAAAGCAGACTCACATACATACGTAGGAGCAAGAACGAGTGAGTAAGGGCAGTCACAGCGCGTCTCAAATGTCCTATAGCATTAGCTCGCAACAGAAGGTCAGAATTTTCCCCTTCCCTGGCATGCTCATAGAAGGGGGGGAGTGGGAAGGGGATAACAGCTGTTTATCGATTATAGCATTTTCTTTTATTAGATAATAAAGGAAGAAAAGAAGCCATATCAGTTAAAAGTATTGCAGTGACCGCTATTGTTGCAACGGTATCATGCAAATCATTGGGTACGGAAACTGCGTGGGAGAGGACCGAGATATATACACACACACAAGCATTCGGTCCAGAAAATTTTATTACTCGGGGCCCTTGCATCAGTGGAATATACTCACGGTATACTCATCTCCGGTCTAATTATACTAAAACAAGTACACGCAAGTAGAGTGAAAGACGGTACACAGTATACCCATCTTCGATCAAGTTAGGGCAAAAAAACGGGTACCGCAATTTAAGGCCCAAAGGGTTTCCCAGAGAAATATCCCCAAAACTTTGGGGAAATTTCCTTATTGGGGTTACTTACCCCTAGGAAAAGGCAGGTTGCTTTTTCAGGTCT
>NC_051408.1:1987496-1988198 GCF_015228065.2 Penaeus monodon
TATGTGTGTGTGTGTATAAATAGATAGCAAAAGGGAAAATTGGGTGTAGAGACATAGATATAGACATATGTGTGTGAGCATGCCTGTGTGCGAACGAGTATGGGTGTGTGTGTGAAAATAAAATGAGTTTGTGCTCGTGAATCTGACTACGTGTCTTCATAATGCTAATCCTTTATCATGTATGAAAATAAGTTCCTCATACCAAATTTTTTCCTGTTTATAGCCCGTTTAAAGATTTTTTGAAAAGACAATGGAAACATGGGAACGGGGACAAAACTTGGGATAAGAAAATGAAAAAGGAATCTATAAACAAAATATGTATTTATTAAAAAAGATAAGAAAAGTTAAATATATAAAATAAGATAGAAAACCCAAAAAAAAGGAAAAAAGCGGGTTTAAAGATATAAAAGAGGCAAACGTTACAGACAGAAAAAGGAGATAAAAAATTTTAATGCGGGGGAAATATGGGATACAAAAGGAAAAGATGGACGAGTCCTGTGGGAAAAAAAAATTTATATATAAAAATATACATAGAAACGAAAAATGACATAGAAAATATACAAGAATAACTTACAAAAAGAAAAAAAAAAAAAAAAAAGATTCACATTTTGGGGTAAGTGCCCATCCAAAAAAAAAAAATTTTAGTTTTGGGGTTGTTGTCTTCATTGGGAAAAGGGGGGAAAAGGGGGTGAAAGGGGGAAT
>NC_051408.1:1989250-1989480 GCF_015228065.2 Penaeus monodon
CCCCGAAAAAAAAAAACCACTTTTTTTAGTGGCCCCCCCGGGTTTTATTCATTACCAGGCCCACGCGCCAAGGAAACCCCGGGGGGGGGGGAGGGGAAGGGGGGGGAAAGGGGTGCATAGGGGAGGGGGGAGGGGGAAGGGGGGGAAAGGGGAGGGTGTCTAATAAGTTTTTTCTCTGTTTTACATTGCCCCCTGGCCCTTTCCCACGCCCTCAGTTGCCGCCCCCAGGG
>NC_051408.1:1990007-1990201 GCF_015228065.2 Penaeus monodon
CTGCTTTTGATATTCTTATTTTATTCCCGGAAAATGGCGGTGCGTTTGAAATGCTTTCCCTTTCTATAATCTTTTTCATGTGTGTATTTATATTTTCCATTCTTTGTTCTGTCCTTTTGACACTCTTATATTCATATTTTCTACGTTAACCAAAGATATATTGTTGCTAGATGAAGCGTAAATATCCACTGACC
>NC_051408.1:1990343-1990455 GCF_015228065.2 Penaeus monodon
GCATACACAGCCTTTCTTTCATATAATTTTCAATTTTAATTATCGTTCTGATCTCCCTTAATAACGCTCAATAAATCGGCAATGCAAAAGCTGGTTAATCAGGGCTGAGTGT
>NC_051408.1:1990869-1990997 GCF_015228065.2 Penaeus monodon
CTTCTTTATCACAACCCCGCCCTTCGGGACGAAATAACTCAATTAATCACATCCAGGATCATTATCCATTCACAATGTTAATGGGAGGTTCGTATCCGAGGCATAAATATATTCATGTAAGCATCCCC
>NC_051408.1:1991354-1991447 GCF_015228065.2 Penaeus monodon
AACGAGTGAGAGTAAGAGGGTAAAGGCGTGGTGGTGGGGGGGGGGAGAAGGGGGTTGGACCTCGAAATCCCCTCGTTAATCTCAGAGTGACAC
>NC_051408.1:1991684-1991768 GCF_015228065.2 Penaeus monodon
ATTAGTTAAAAAAAAATACACTACACTAACTTTACTTAATTTCAACCCAAAGAACAAATGAACTTTTTACTCCCCCCCCCCCCC
>NC_051408.1:1991871-1991981 GCF_015228065.2 Penaeus monodon
TCAATGTTCTAGAAATACACACCCACTCCTCTGTTTTAAGAAATAGCTAAGTTTACCGTGGCCATTAAGGAGTCCAGAACCGTTTTCTTTTCGAAATCCGATATGCCAGG
>NC_051408.1:1992619-1992856 GCF_015228065.2 Penaeus monodon
CCAACCACAATTTCAAAAACATACAGGCATGAAAAAAATATATGTATCATATTAAACACAACCTTTTTACATGTCCAGCGAAGAAACACTATCTCGAAAAAACAGTATTGGAAAGGGTTATGGTATTAGCTGCGCCGCCCTAATGTACCCGGGGCAAAACAAAGATTAAAATGGTGCTGTAAAACAACGATCCTTTTCTATATTCCAAAATTATCCTCTTGGTCAGTGACAGGCAAA
>NC_051408.1:1993491-1993651 GCF_015228065.2 Penaeus monodon
TACGAAGGGGCAGGAGAGGGGCCGTTTCCCGTCTCCTCTTCTCTCGCAAAAGCTCAGCGAAGACATATCAGGTGGTCCATTTCCTCGCCTTATGTCAAGAGCGAAGCGAGGGAAGGAGGAAAAGGAGACGAAAGAGAAGATAGGTGGAGAATTAGGGTGA
>NC_051408.1:1993699-1993849 GCF_015228065.2 Penaeus monodon
TGTGGAGAGAGATCGAGGATTCATTTAATGAGTGTGGGCAGAATGTAACACGCAGAAGGTTGTGCGAAAAGAATGTACATTTCTCTCTCCTTTTATAACGATAAGGGATTTTTGCCTTTTGTTGTTAGCTCTCAAAACTACAATACCCAT
>NC_051408.1:1994055-1994422 GCF_015228065.2 Penaeus monodon
ACGTCAAAGGCAACAAACACAGCCAATCTGCACACCATTCGAAAAAAAAAATACACGTCCACATATCAAGATTGAAAACATTTTTATTCCATCAGATAAATTCATGTCCCGGGAATTGTTAGAAGGTAAGTTAGGAATAGCAAAACTCGCACAATGGATATCATAGGATTCACACTTTGCAACGCTTTCACAATTGCAAAGGGAGAATTGCGAGCGTTAACCTAGATATGTCCGTTGTCGAGAAAATCCTTCAGTGCTTTCCTTGTAATGCTTCAAAACGACATTCACGCTCGAAGGAAACTGTAGAAGGAGGTTGTCGCCGTGCAAAACTCTACGGGCCGCAACGACGATTTCACATTGGGGCTCG
>NC_051408.1:1994568-1994722 GCF_015228065.2 Penaeus monodon
TCTCATTCTTACCGATATAAGTCTTTGCTTACATATATTATCAATAATATCCAGAGAGATCACGACCTAAAATCAAACAATACGCAAATGTCAATAAAAAAAGTATTAAAACGCATCTAAAATCATCGGCAACATCAACACGGAATTATCGATG
>NC_051408.1:1994929-1995095 GCF_015228065.2 Penaeus monodon
CAGAATATCAATTCACATCCCGACAGCATCGACGGAATCGCCTCCACACGCAACCACACACGCTAGATCCTTCCTGCACGACATAGTAATGCTGGAGTCTACACCGCCCGTGTTTTAACTCTCTCGTTTTCTGCTAATTTGAATATCGAGCACGTTAATTATACGC
>NC_051408.1:1995155-1995554 GCF_015228065.2 Penaeus monodon
TTTTTTTTAGGATCAGCCTTGCCAAGATGAATAGGGTGATAAAATATCCGGGAAATTTACTCTGGCGAAAAATGTGCGTTAATGCATGGATCATTAATTTTTACTGTCCCACGCACAATCGTAGTCGTTTTTAAAATATGCTAGAACCAAAATTAATTAACAGAGTCAAACCTATTTTTTTTATTCTTCTTCTTTTTTGGGGAGGGAGCCTTGCGACATTAAATACACGCTATAGGCTGTGGAAGGAAAAGGTGGATAAATATGCAAATATACAAGCGAACATATCTATATATCTGGTTGAAATAGGAGGGTTTTTATCTAATTAGCCAAAGACTATAATTAACTTCGTAATCAAAACTTGGCATCTCCGTTGGCTGATAGGGTGGTTGAGACAAGGGA
>NC_051408.1:1995807-1995954 GCF_015228065.2 Penaeus monodon
TAAAACTATATATCACCGAATCCCTCTCGATCTCAGTTCTAATCTCGTAAAATAACTCAAACAAACATTATAGCCAAAGGTACTTCAAGGCAAATATTTCGTGTTCAGTCACCCGTATTTAGGAATGAATTAATCGCTCCGAAGAGT
>NC_051408.1:1995981-1996052 GCF_015228065.2 Penaeus monodon
TTATCTGGACGCTGGCTGAACCCCCACTTGTTGCATTGGTGAGGATTCTGATAATCAAACAGAGTATATTC
>NC_051408.1:1996070-1996190 GCF_015228065.2 Penaeus monodon
CTTTCTCATTTGCAGAATTTCAGCTCGGAATGCTTCATAAGACTAGACTGCAATTAACCTTGCCCATGACTCTGCAAGAGCAAAACATTGTCTATACTTGTTTATATATATATACTCACA
>NC_051408.1:1996657-1996850 GCF_015228065.2 Penaeus monodon
TTTCTCTATTTCCATTACCAAAATATTTCAAAATAGAAAAAAGTACTGACCGTTCTGTTTAAGTTATTCCCTTTATTTTGCTAAAAAAAAAGATCGGATCACATTTTAGCGAGATTATTTGCTACAGAGGTAATTAATGTAAAGGACAAAATATTCGGGCCTGTTTTAGATGGTTGAAATTTATAGCCAATGA
>NC_051408.1:1997085-1997230 GCF_015228065.2 Penaeus monodon
AAACCCCAAAACGCACTCACACTAAGTACGCACTGATGCCCTTGGGAGGAGGGATCGTCTTCTCTGGCTTCTCCTCCAACACTCGCCAGACTAAGTGCTCAAGTGGGCGACTTGGAGGAGAAGTGGCGGAGAACGGTCAAGTGGA
>NC_051408.1:1997911-1998035 GCF_015228065.2 Penaeus monodon
AAAACAAAAAATCTATATATCTGGTTGAAATAGGAGGGTTTTTATCTAATTAGCCAAAGACTATAATTAACTTCGTAATCAAAACTTGGCATCTCCGTTGGCTGATAGGGTGGTGGAGACAAGG
>NC_051408.1:1998485-1998633 GCF_015228065.2 Penaeus monodon
TAAAACTATATATCACCGAATCCCTCTCGATCTCAATTCTAATCTCGTAAAATAACTCAAACAAACACTATAGCCAAAGGTACTTCAAGGCAAATATTATCGTGTTCAGTCACCCGCATTTAGGAATGAATTAATCGCCCCGAAGAGT
>NC_051408.1:1998660-1998731 GCF_015228065.2 Penaeus monodon
TTATCTGGACGCTGGCTGAACCCCCACTTGTTGCATTGGTTAGGATTCTGATAATCAAACAGAGTATATTC
>NC_051408.1:1998748-1998868 GCF_015228065.2 Penaeus monodon
CTTTCTCATTTGCAGAATTTCAGCTCGGAATGCTTCATAAGACTAGACTGCAATTAACCTTGCCCATGACTCTGCAAGAGCAAAACATTGTCTATACTTGTTTATATATATATATACACA
>NC_051408.1:1999073-1999265 GCF_015228065.2 Penaeus monodon
ATTTCCATTACCAACATATTTCAAAATAGAAAAAAGTATTGACCGTTCTGTTTAAGTTATTCCCTTTATTTTGCTTAAAAAAAAAAATCGGATCACATTTTAGCGAGATTATTTGCTACGGAGGTAATTAATGTAAAGGACAAAATATTCGGGCCTGTTTTAGATGGTTGAAATTTATAGCCAATGATATTT
>NC_051408.1:1999579-2000178 GCF_015228065.2 Penaeus monodon
AATCCCCAACACGCACTCACACTAAGTACGCACTGATGCCCTTGGGAGGAGGGATCGTCTTCTCTGCCTGCTCCTCCAACACTCGCCAGACTAAGTGCTCAAGTGGGCGACTTGGAGGAGAAGCGGGAGAAGTGGCGGAGAACGGTCAAGTGGAGAGGGAGGGAAAGAAAGTGGAGAGGGAGAGAGAGGAAGAGAGAGAGGAGGGAGAGGAGGATAGGCGAGGGGGAGAGAGGAAGAAAGGGAGAGGGAAGAGGATCGGGGAGGGAGAGAGAGAAAGAGAGGAGGAAGAGGATGATCGGAGAGGGTGAGGAAGAAAGGGAGGTGGGAGAAAGAAAGATAGGGAAGAAAAGATGGTAGAAGAAGGTGAAGAGGAAGGAAGGGACGGATTTAAAGAAGAAAAGGAAGGGAGGGAAAGAAATGGGAGAGGGAGGGAAAGAAAGAGGGAAGTGAAGGAGGGAAGTGAAGGAGGGAAGTGAAGGAGGGAAGTGGGGAGGATGGGAGCGAAAGGAAAATGTGATATGAGAGGAAGAGGAAGAAAAGAAGGATGGGAGAAGGTTAAATGGAGAGGAAGAGAAAGAAAGTGGGGAGGGAGGGAAAGA
>NC_051408.1:2000380-2000480 GCF_015228065.2 Penaeus monodon
CGAAATATCACACCTAGAAAGAGAGAGAGATAGACATGCTAAATTGTAAATAAACTAGTAAATAGATAAACAGATAGATATACCTCAAGAAAAAGCCCTT
>NC_051408.1:2000576-2000884 GCF_015228065.2 Penaeus monodon
CACTCATAAAGAAAATTTAGACTCGCGAAGAAGGACGAAAGAAGGGAATAGCCACAAAGTGCTAAAAAAGAGACATAGCAGAAATGCAAAGAAGACAACCAGGATAAAACAGATATCAAGTGACAAGGAAGGAAGGGGAGACACCAAAACAAGAAGAAGAAGGAGGAAAAAACGATAACGTAATAAAGGAGACGGATAGATGACTAAGAAAACAGAATAAGGAAGAATTAAGCGAAAAGATGAATGAAGATTAATAATAACGAATAAGAAATAGAAAAAAAATAGCGAGAGTGAAGAAAATGTCAAGA
>NC_051408.1:2000934-2001115 GCF_015228065.2 Penaeus monodon
ACTCACGCTTTCCTCGTCTCTCCACTTTTCGTCTAAGTGTTGAAAATAAAGCTAAAAGAAAATGGGTATAATTGGTGTGGGAGGAATGAGATTCAGAATGCTCGGATTTCGGAAGAGAATAGCTGGTTAAACTCATGTATCTTTTCCCTTCTGCTTAACTCTATTTTACAACGCGTGTGCA
>NC_051408.1:2001430-2001611 GCF_015228065.2 Penaeus monodon
GCTTGCAGAAACATCCATATGTGAAAAAACTTTTTTTTTCTATTTTTCGTTTGTCCTTTTTATCGTTAGTGTGGATATATCATTCCAAATATTTCGCTCTCAAAAGTGAGCTCTATTTTGGCTTTATGTAAAATTATTCAAAACTTTGAGTAATAGACACCGCTGTGCGGCCAGATAGTCA
>NC_051408.1:2001930-2002108 GCF_015228065.2 Penaeus monodon
TTTTCCTTTTAAAAGTGTAAGTAAAATCTTTTGTCGTTTGACCTCGCCGTCCACCTTTAGATTTAATGCATCGTACTCTTTAAAAATTAATTCCGTTGAGCTGTTCTGATTTTTCTGAATGCATAGAGGAAATGAAACGCGAACCATAATCAGTCAATAAAAAAGGGAAATAAAAGAA
>NC_051408.1:2002788-2003049 GCF_015228065.2 Penaeus monodon
TAACCCTATAATCTACTCACTCAGGCAGTAGAAGCTCAAATAGACGCAAGAGATACGATGGCGAAAATGATACATCTCTTGAAATCTTATTAGAAGGTTTTGCTGCCTAGAATCCAGGTGAGATATTGCACCTGTTAGAGGGCTGGAGGCGCGGATGAGGCTCGGCGTTACAGCGAGCAGTGAATCTGGGTTAGAGGGGAAAAAAATACAGGGATTCGAGACGGACATAATAGCGTCAAAGGCGGAAGAGAGTGGGCGAAA
>NC_051408.1:2003315-2003661 GCF_015228065.2 Penaeus monodon
CAGCAACTTTTCACACGCCCCTGCATCGCCAACCCATCTCAACCATTAGACTCGAGTTTCAGAATACGAACAGCCGTTTTCACCTCTCGTATACCTCTGAGAAGCTGCCACGTTTGAGAGGAGAGAGAAAAAGAACATTTATGCTCATTCTGTGTAAGTGCGAACGTTAGAATTTCTCTCTGGCAATTAACACGCTCCGTCTTTTTAACATTTATCAAAGCTAAGCAAGCACTGAGCCAGCGTGGCGTGAAAAAGGGGGTAATTAAACACGTATACAAGAGGATAATATGACGGCGACGAACGGGATGGTCGAAATGGCCGCTCACGTACACGGAAAATTAGTTCT
>NC_051408.1:2004142-2004606 GCF_015228065.2 Penaeus monodon
CTGAAATTTCTCGACGGTGATGTGACACTTTCGCTAACGCTTCACTCTCTGGTCCGTCTCCCGTGGGACGCCTTGGAGCCTCTTGGCCTGGGGAGCCGGGGAGGAGGGGAGAGGGGGGGGAGGGCGAGGGGAAGAGGACGAGTAAGAGGGAGCGAAGGAGGGAGGGAGGGGGGGAAGGGGGAGGGAGGGCGAGGGGAAGAGGACGAGTAAGAGGGAGGGAAGGAGGGAGGGAGAGGGGGGAGTAAGGTGGAAGGGAAGGGGAGGGGAAGAGGATGAGAAGGAGAGAGGGAGGGAAAGGGAGAGGGGGGAGGGGCGAATGATGGTCTGAAAGGCAAGGATAAGAGGAAGGATTTTTTCTTCTCACGAATAGGAATAAGAGTAAGAATAAGAATAAAGGGAACGAATTTAAGAAGGAAAGGTAGATAAGTAAATGACTAAATAGATAGGCAAAGCGACATATTTAT
>NC_051408.1:2004875-2005292 GCF_015228065.2 Penaeus monodon
CTAATGATGGGCCATAATCTAAGGAGGTCCTCAAGCAGTAATTGGCACCGGGCTGGAATGAGCACCAAACTGCGTAGGTCAAGACACTGAGGAGGATTAGGGAGAGGGAGAAGAGAGGGAGAGGAGGAGAGAGGGAGGAGGAGAGGGGGAGAGGATGGAAGGAGGGGAGGAAGAAGAGAGGGAGAGGGAGAAGAGAGGGAGAGGAGAGGGAGAAGAGGAGAGGGGAGAGGAAGAAGAGAGGGAGAGAGGGAGAGGAGTGAGGAGAGGATGAAAAGGAGAGGGAGAGAGGACGCAGAGAGAGGAGAGGAGAGGGAGGGAGGAGAAGGGAGAGGGAAGACAGATGGAGAATGGAGATGGGAAAGGGGAGGGTAAAAGGGAGTGAGGCCGCGTAGGGGGAGAGGAAGGTAAGGGAGGTTA
>NC_051408.1:2005781-2005854 GCF_015228065.2 Penaeus monodon
ACGACGTAAAGAGGTTATAACAGCAGCGGGACGGCCTCCGCGCGTGTCACGCCGGAGGCCACTCGCCGCCCGC
>NC_051408.1:2006303-2006378 GCF_015228065.2 Penaeus monodon
AAACAGAGAAAGAAAAGCGGAGAAGCAGAGGAAGGGGAAGAAGTCCGAATAAATAAGTAAAAGATAATAATAACA
>NC_051408.1:2006425-2006893 GCF_015228065.2 Penaeus monodon
AACAAGAGAAAAAACAAGAAAACAGGAACGCAAGTAGACTGAAAGTAAAAAAAAAGAAAAAGATAAATAAATAAATAAATAATGATAATAATGATAATAGTAAAGACAGTAATAATAATATGAAAAAGAAAACGAGGAAGAGCAGAAAAAGGAAAAAAATATCCCTAGGAAGAAAAGAAGAATAAATAAGAGAACAGAAAACAAGAAGAAGGAAAAAAAACTGAAAAAAATATTGCGAAGAAGAGAAAGGAAAGAGAGAAGAAGAAGAAAAAAAACGAAACAAAACAAGAGAGAAAAAAAGGCAGAACAAACTGCAAGTTAGGGCCTCAATGGGGGGAGGGGGGGGAAGGGGACGAGGGCCAGCGCCGAATCGCAAGGGGCCGTCGAGGGCCATTTGGGCCACGGGAACTGAGGGAAGAGAGAGAGAGGGAGACAAGCGGCACCTTTGGAGGCTCTCGCGGGGGTGGA
>NC_051408.1:2007094-2007465 GCF_015228065.2 Penaeus monodon
TTTGTCTGTTTATTTTTACCCTTATATTTTACCCCTATCAAATCTAATTATCATTTTATCTCAACTACCCTTATCTATACTTTTTCGAAAATTTAATATGACAAAAGTTTAAACCGCCCCCCATTATTTAAGCGATTCAATCATACTATATGACTCTTCCGTTTTTTTTTCTATTCTTTTTTATACGTTATACACCATTACGATTAACTCTAGTATGAAGACAGCTTTTTCCATTGAAGGAAGGAAACAATGAGTGGAATTAATTACTTTAAAAGCTGCACCGTTTGGGAAAAAAAATTTTTGGCCGAAAAAAATAC
Source organism: Penaeus monodon (assembly GCF_015228065.2). Lineage (NCBI taxonomy): Eukaryota > Metazoa > Arthropoda > Malacostraca > Decapoda > Penaeidae > Penaeus > Penaeus monodon. Next base: position 2,007,412 of record NC_051408.1, read on the forward strand.
CCGGGATTTAAAGGCATTTCTTTTATTTCTTGAAAGTTGCATTGTTTGTAGACG
>NC_051408.1:2007663-2007904 GCF_015228065.2 Penaeus monodon
AAAGAACCAAACCCCGAGACAACAGAATCCCTTGACAGTGCCCTTGTAGTTTACCAAATTTTCCCCATTTCCAACATGTCTATGTTCGGCGCAAGGGACACGGACCGTCACGCGAAATCACGCGAAATCACACGAAGGGGGCGGGGAGGAAGGGGACTCTTATAAAAAAACCTCCAAAAAACTTTCAACAAACTTGTGACTTCTTTATTTTAACGTTCTCTCCCCAGTGGTTATTGTTCTC
>NC_051408.1:2008024-2008297 GCF_015228065.2 Penaeus monodon
CTTTTCCACGGGAAATTTCTCTTTATCATACTCTAAAATTTACCTATTACAATTTTTAAACCATTTTTCCCATTCAATCAAACCATTATCCATTTTTCCATTGGCATGTGTTATTAAAAAAGGGGCCTTTTTTTCTTTGCTCCCCTGCAAAATTGTTTTAGGGGGGGGTGGGGTTCCAAGGGGCGTGGGAAGTGAGGCAAAAAGGGGGGAAAGTAATATTTTAAATATATGTGGATAACAGATGAGTCAATTATGAAAGACGTACTTATTTTA
>NC_051408.1:2008455-2008665 GCF_015228065.2 Penaeus monodon
GAGAGGAGAGGGGGCCCGTTTTAAAACCCCCGGGAAAAAAGGAGGGTTCCCGGATCTGAAAACATAATGGGGGGGAATCCCAAAATTTTCTTTGCCCTCAATTTCGAATAGATCGGGGGCGATGAAAAGTTAGCGGTCCCCAAAAGCCAAATTTAATTTTAAAGAATTTCCCGGGAAAGGGAAAACTCAAAAACACGCCCGAACTATGTG
>NC_051408.1:2008996-2009157 GCF_015228065.2 Penaeus monodon
AAAAAGAGAGGGGAGACAAAAAAACATATATATAGGAAAAAAAAAGGAAAAAGATTGGGTAATCCAGGACAATGAAAAAGGAGGAGAGGGGAAGAGAGAGAATAAAGGTAATAAGGGCGGGCGAAAAGGGTGAATTTGGAAAAGGGGAAAGGAGTTTTAAA
>NC_051408.1:2009379-2009552 GCF_015228065.2 Penaeus monodon
GAGTGCCCTTTCGGATGATGGCTGACGCGTCGAGCATAATTATGGGGGACATTACCTTCAAAAGCGGGTTTTGGGGGGACCCCCATGGCCTTCCCCGATCTGGCCCCCTCCCCACCTTCCCCCCTTATCCCCTTTTTGGGCCCCTTCCCCCCGTCCTTTGCCCCTTCCCAATT
>NC_051408.1:2009773-2010007 GCF_015228065.2 Penaeus monodon
ACATTCTTCCTCCACCCATACGTTTCCACCTTCCCCACTTCCCCCTCCTTCTCCACCCCCCCCTCCCTTTCCCCAAGCCTCCCTTCCAAGGCCAGTCATTTTACCTTTGACAGGGAAATGCGCTAAGCTGTCAAACGCACGTAAGGATGTACAGGAATTGTGCGCTGTCTTGTTGACCTTATTTCGTCTCTGTTATTGTCTTGACTGACCTTGAATGCAGCTCTTGGTCCGGGT
>NC_051408.1:2010556-2010631 GCF_015228065.2 Penaeus monodon
ATGTAATTTCGTGTTGACTTTAAGATTACAACAAAGAGTAGCTCACACACGTTTAAAATAGGTTGCCTGTGTACC
>NC_051408.1:2010650-2010731 GCF_015228065.2 Penaeus monodon
CGTCACTTGTCCTTAAATGTAATATAACTTCCAAAGGGCAATTTTGCGGGCAATGCAATTAAACAGACCGACTCTACAAAG
>NC_051408.1:2010953-2011096 GCF_015228065.2 Penaeus monodon
GGTAATATAAGAAATTTAAGATTAGAGAAGGAAATGGATAAAGTTGAAAGATTATTTATAGTTAAAACGATAAAATGATATGACATTGAAAGGCAGAAAAGATGACAAAATTCACGAAACATGACATAAAAACCTGACGTGAC
>NC_051408.1:2011159-2011256 GCF_015228065.2 Penaeus monodon
CGAATGAATCGAGAAAAAAACGAAAGAAGTGTGAACATACTTGAAAGAATGATGAGAGGAAAAACACTATTGTGAAAGTGAGAATAACGACGATTTA
>NC_051408.1:2011639-2011909 GCF_015228065.2 Penaeus monodon
CAGCAACTGGTGTTTAATTACGGGCCCGCCATACAACGCCTAATAACATTCAATCAGTAGCTTAATGAAACACGTCACGGAAAACACACCTTGGGGAGGTAATCCTGCTCTCTGGCGACCGAGAAATGATTACAGGCCATTTCCCGCCGCGTCGCAGTTTCGCCTTATTCATATTCCCGGATTCCGTTGAGGAGGCGTAAGGGACAAGCGTAATGTTAAAAGCGAAAAAGCGAGAGAGAGAGAGAAAAAAAAAGCGTAGAATCTGATTAT
>NC_051408.1:2011962-2012082 GCF_015228065.2 Penaeus monodon
CACAAGGGAGTGCAGAAAGTGTGAAAACATGGTATTATGTTTAATGGAACGGAATGGCGGGAAAAGTGATATATTTCGCGGGTCGTGAAAATTCCTTTTTAATGTTCGTGGATATCCTGA
>NC_051408.1:2012113-2012250 GCF_015228065.2 Penaeus monodon
AAAGGGTTAGGGGATAATGATGTAATTAAAAATAAGAATTCCGAGAAAAAAAGATGTTTACCAAGTTATAAAAATGAAAATCATAAAGTGAAGTAAGTTGATATGAATTATTATATATTTAGGCATTTATATTTTGT
>NC_051408.1:2012293-2012879 GCF_015228065.2 Penaeus monodon
CTACGACTTGCGCCAAACAAAAACACTTAAAATCCTCTTCCTTCTGATATTTTCCCGAGTCGACGAAAAGGGATTTATAATGCCTTGTTAAATAGTGGAAGCAGAAGTGTAAATTTTTACGGCAAATTTCCAAAACAATCCACGGAAATGTGTTTCCTTGAGTCTTAGCAGCGAGTGTCACTAGAGGGATGTTATCATTAAAAAAAATAAAAAATCTATACAAATATGTGGCTATATTTTGAAATAACTAAAAGTAAAAAATAAAAAAAATACTCGATCATTGCAAACTTCTTAAATCTCTCTTCGAATTTTCGATTCGACAAGGAATTATATGCCGATCATATGACAATGTAATTTACGAAATTGGTAACAACAGGACAATTTACTAAAAAGATAGCGGGTAACTAAGGGATTATCATTAAAAAAAATTTAATCCTACCACCAGGGTACCATTGCTTATGTTCTCATTTACTCATCCTATCATCTCCTGTCGTCTTCTTTCTCTTCATTCGTCTATCTATCGTCTCTCTTCCACCTCAACCGTGTCAGGACTACTTTACCCAACAATCCTGCAGATACCTATCGT
>NC_051408.1:2013154-2013332 GCF_015228065.2 Penaeus monodon
CAAACCTTCCCATTCACCCTCTTTCCCTCCTTTCAAAGACGAGAATGTCTCGCTTAGGGATCAGGAAACATTTTACCATAATTAGGACCAGCAAGGATCCCGTGGGAGGCAGAGACCCCGGGGCTAAACGCATTTTGAGGCCGGACTGGTGCAAAGCCTGCGGGGATAAAGTCAAATC
>NC_051408.1:2013503-2013804 GCF_015228065.2 Penaeus monodon
GGGCATACAAACAGAGAACTATATAAACACACACACGAAAATAAAACAGAGATGGAAGTAGACAGACAGATCATTTAGCGAGAAAGATAGTGGTTAAAAATCAAAACAAATAAATGAAGAACAGGCTGCAACTCCGGAAGGTTGGGGAGGGGGGAGGGGGCGTAGGCGACCGTGGGTGTCAAGTGCCGTAACTAAATGGCATTTCGGATTATTTTCTCGACTTATAGAAATGAGTGAATCTGAGCTGCTTTTCCTCCACACCAGGGAGCAGAGGGAGGAGTGTGGAGTTTGTCTGGGGAAT
>NC_051408.1:2014260-2014369 GCF_015228065.2 Penaeus monodon
GTAGGCGATGCTCTATTTAAAATTCATATTGTTAAAATCCATTAACAATCAACTTGCTTTCGGCACCAAAATAGACCTGCGTCAGCATAGCCTCTCCCTCAGATAAAGG
>NC_051408.1:2014416-2014787 GCF_015228065.2 Penaeus monodon
TCCTTTTCTGAAATTCGAAAAAAAATATATGACAGCGAAAATAGCCGTAAAAATACAGAGAATATTAATGATAAGTGATAAATGTATCCTCTTTTCCCTCTCTCTCAATGTGCAGTATAAACTGGTTATATCAAATCTAGATTCTGATTTGCAACAATGCAATGGAGGTGAAAAAAGAGGGTGCTTTTATATCGACTGTATGTTAATCGTTGATTAATGCCTCAGCCTCAGTAATTGTCTCATTAGGGATAATTACGGCGGTAAATGGAGTGATCATTATTATTTTATCCCACACAAAAAATAGGAAAACATAAATCCGGGGATTGCAGAATCTAATCACTGAATTGATGTAGATTTTATTTCTCGTTGGA
>NC_051408.1:2015357-2015516 GCF_015228065.2 Penaeus monodon
TCCCTACCTCTCCTTCGGCCTCGGTCCTCCCCTCTCATGCAGCCACACGAGATGTAACTTGATCCGTGTTGAGAAAGAGAGAGGAGAAAGCTATAATAAAAATAGGGAGATATTCGCAGATTGGCTGTGTGTGTGCGTGTAGAGTGAAGGCAAGAGAAG
>NC_051408.1:2015831-2016003 GCF_015228065.2 Penaeus monodon
ATAATGCTTGTACATATATTATTTGTACGGAAGAGGGGAGGAGAGGAAAAAAAAGGAAACAATTGATGATGAAGAAGAGGAAAAGACCAAACGTTTCAAGACCGAAAACGAACATAAAACTCACAAAAAATAGATGAAAAAAAAAAATCTCTCATCACACAGGTCATCCCTT
>NC_051408.1:2016029-2016169 GCF_015228065.2 Penaeus monodon
GCACGAGAACAGAAATAAACAATCTTTTTTTTTTCTTTTTTAATTCGGTATCTTTGGAAACAGAAAATTGATTTAGAGCAAAGAATCGTTCCTAATCTAGCAATCATTACTCGATCACGCGATCTATATTAATTCAACTT
>NC_051408.1:2016353-2016443 GCF_015228065.2 Penaeus monodon
TCGTTATAATTTTTATTATTGTAATTTCTCTCTCCCCATTCACAAGCCAAATTTGAAAGTATTTCTCGTTACTATGTAAATTGATCAACG
>NC_051408.1:2017149-2017281 GCF_015228065.2 Penaeus monodon
TCTATAACCCCCTCCCCCCCTTAGATTAGGAAGAGTCTCTCCTCCCGTGAATCCAAAACAATAGAAAACGGCGACCACGTGTTTGAAGTGTTTGCGAGAAAAATTTACGATGCTGCTCAATGGTCCCCCCCC
>NC_051408.1:2017305-2017517 GCF_015228065.2 Penaeus monodon
CTGAAAGTTCCTCTTGGATGTCAAGTAGATATGAGGAGATGTAAAACTCAGGTCGTTTATTTATCAAGTCATAGCGGTGCGAGCGGGTGAGTGTGGTGTTTACTTTGATAATGACTTAATGGCCAGCGAGAAGGGGAACTCCACGATGACGTAAGCGTTGCGTAGGCGTGACGTCATTCTTGCGTCATTAAAGACGAATGAAAAACGCGTTG
>NC_051408.1:2017974-2018158 GCF_015228065.2 Penaeus monodon
ATGAATAAACAATACATGAAAACAACGATAAAGACAGATAAACGAAACAGCAAAACTCATTCTCGGAAAGAGTAATACATAATGATTTTTTTGAACATTCACAAGAGCAAACACTTTGATGTTTATCATTAATCACACGCGGAATAAATAGCAGAAGTGTAGGAGCGAGGTTAGGTCGCGCGCT
>NC_051408.1:2018449-2018566 GCF_015228065.2 Penaeus monodon
TCCAGCGATCTCAGCGATGAGCGATCGAGAGACGCTGCGGGATCGTCTTATTACTACTCTTTCTCTGATCTCCTATCATCGAGAGAGATCCGTATCAGCTCGCTATCTATCAGAGCT
>NC_051408.1:2018598-2018675 GCF_015228065.2 Penaeus monodon
AATATAGCAGATCATCCAAATGTTTCAGTGTACATCTACATAGTAATGTACATTTAATGTTATTTATCTAGATTATT
>NC_051408.1:2019018-2019127 GCF_015228065.2 Penaeus monodon
CAGTCAGCATTTGCGCACAGATTTAGCGTAAATGTAATGTTGTGTAAAACGTAATGTTATTAATCTAAATATCGTTCTGATGAAGTGCTAATAGAAAAATGTATTTTCA
>NC_051408.1:2019148-2019592 GCF_015228065.2 Penaeus monodon
CACAATAAAATCTGTTGGGAATATAAAAAATCGTCAGTTTTATTGTCAAACCGTCACTTCTTTTTGTATTGCCGCTATCATTCATTGTTCGTGTTTGTGCTGTCATCATAAAATTCAACATTATGACCACTAATATCATCAGATGATTAACATAATCAATTTTAGTTCTCTTAATATTACAATTATTAGCATTATCACCATCATCACTATATCATCACTATCCATTAACTCCCATCAGTTGCCACTAGTCATCTTCTTCCTCCCTCTCCTCTCTCCTTCCCTTTATTCACCATACCTCATTTATCATTCTCTCTCTCTCGTTCTCTCTCTCTACGCTCTCCGTCCTCCCCTCCATCTCTTAACCTCACTCGTCGCGCCCCTCTCTCTCCACTACTCCTCGACTCCCTCCTCGTCGCTCCTTGCGTTCCGTCGCCGTCGACCCAG
>NC_051408.1:2019832-2019965 GCF_015228065.2 Penaeus monodon
GCGCAACTTGTAGCCTACGTGCTGTCTTCCTCCTGGCCAGATACGCAGAGATGGCGTAAGACTCGAGATAAGAGAGGCATCTTGGATCGGATTGCAGCATCCACGCATTTTTTATTACGATTTTTTTGCCTGG
>NC_051408.1:2020425-2020807 GCF_015228065.2 Penaeus monodon
ACGTGCTACTGTTACTCACTGCGACCATTTTAGTACTTGTTTTATATCATGCTTCTTAAATTCGCCATCAAGAAGTGTGATATCAAATGTTGAAAACTAAGACACAAAAAGACCATAATACCCAGCATTTCCTTAGATATCATTAAGTCTCTAACCACGTTTCTTTTTTATCGTAAAAAAAAAAAAAAATTATCATGGACGGGGTAAATTCGTTCAGGAATCATTCCTTATCGTCATTTCTACAACTAAGCCTAAGTTAACAACCCAGTTTTTCTCTAATCTCAAAAAAAAAAGTCCGTGACGGGATGAATCCTTTCTGAGTAATCTTCATTATTATTATAACTAAGTTTTTATCAACCAAGTTTTTTTTTCTCTAATCTCA
>NC_051408.1:2021174-2021453 GCF_015228065.2 Penaeus monodon
TAATCAAATACATCACTGATCCGGACGGATAATTCTTCAGAATAGTCATTTAAGGAATCACGTGACAGTTCTAGCATCTCTATTACCTTGTATCATGTATTTGTTATATATATATTTTTTTCGTTCGTAAGCCTGTGTACTTGGCTGTCCCTTTAGCATATTGTTATCTTTTCTGTTGTTATTTTTCCATTCGTTACCCGTCGAACACGCTAGGCAAATATCTGTTTTAAAATCACTCCTCTATTTTGTTTCCTAATTACTGTTCATATTTATGTAAGG
>NC_051408.1:2021744-2021809 GCF_015228065.2 Penaeus monodon
CTCCCCTCATCTTCCTCCTCTTCCTCTCCATCTCCTCCCTCGCCTCCGCTCCCCTCCCCTCCTCA
>NC_051408.1:2022762-2022885 GCF_015228065.2 Penaeus monodon
CCGCCGGCAGTTTGGCGCTTCTCTCTCTGGATGTGTCCGCCTCATCTCTGGTAGTTTAATTCTCCCGTCCTCATCGGGTTGTCATCTGGCGTTCTTCTTCTCTCTTTCATCGTCTCTTGCATT
>NC_051408.1:2022945-2023101 GCF_015228065.2 Penaeus monodon
GTATCTCTACAATCGAATTATATCTTCGGTCTCTCTCTCTCTCTCTCTCTGCTACCGGTACCCCTCTGCTGTCCTATCTATCTTTCCCTCCTGTTTATTCTCTGTTATCATCTTTCTACTGTTCTCTTCGTCTGCTGTTATCCCATCTACTGCTAT
>NC_051408.1:2023117-2023604 GCF_015228065.2 Penaeus monodon
CTTTACTGTTATCTTTCCGTTGTGTTATCAGCTCGGCGGTTATTGCTTCTCCTCTCCTCTTCCTCTTCTCGTTCCGTGCTACGCATCATCGCTACCGTTTATGCAGTGGCCTCAACTGGCTCTCATTCTGTCTTCCATCATCACTTCCTGACTCTCATGCACCCTCTCTCCGCTCTGCCGTGTTATCTCCCTCTCCCCTCTCCTCCCCCCCTCTCGTGCCAGTACTAATTCAAATTCAACATAGATGGGGTTTTTTTGTAGCTTAAACTTTGAATTCTCGATCCAAATATTTCCACCTGATTACTCCGTTAATTGAACATCGCTATCGCTCATTTGCGTGGTGCTCACACTCTGGCGGAAATATAATATTATTTCATGGAGAATGATATTCAGTAACAGTTTGGGGATAATTGACTTTGAAAGAGTTAACAGTCTTTCGTTAATCTCTGCCAATGTGAAAATCGCGTTGGTCAGTTTAAATAATATG
>NC_051408.1:2023926-2024066 GCF_015228065.2 Penaeus monodon
GAAATGGTATTCGTAAGGTCGAATAAGAAATTATGGTTAATATAGATTAGCCATAATGCCTTATCAGTTGCTACATAATCTGCGGAGATGATAATTTTTGCAATCCATCGCTTAGGCAGCCGATAAAAAAATTTTGGGGG
>NC_051408.1:2024262-2024601 GCF_015228065.2 Penaeus monodon
CAATTTATCAGGCTTCTTAAATTCGCCATCAAGAAGTGTGATATCAAATGTTGAAAACTAAGACACAAAAAGACCATAATACCAGCATTTCCTTAGATATCATTAAGTCTCTAACCACGTTCTTTTTTATCCTTGAAAAAAAAAATTATCATGGACGGAGAAATCTTCAGAAAAATCCTTATCGTCATTTCTACAACTAAGTTAACAACCCAAGTTTTTCTCTAATCTCAAAAAAACAAAGTCGTGACTGGATGAATCTTCTGAGTAATCTTCATTATTATTATAACTAAGTTTACCAACCAAATTTTTTTTCTCTAATCTCAAATGACAGTAATAACG
>NC_051408.1:2024832-2024913 GCF_015228065.2 Penaeus monodon
ATAAATAAATGATACGGACGGATAATTCTTCAGAATAGTCATTTAAGGAATCACGTGACAGTTCTAGCATCTTGGGCGTCG
>NC_051408.1:2024962-2025189 GCF_015228065.2 Penaeus monodon
CGTCGAAGCTGGTACTTGGCTGCCCCTTTAGAATTTTATTTTTTGTTGTTATTTTTCCATTGTTACCCCGAACACGCTAGGCAAAATTGTTTTCAATCACCCCTCGTTTTCTTTCCCTAATTTTCTTTTCATATTTAGAAAAGGTTTTTGCGTTTTCCTATACTGAATTTCTCTTCGTTTTTGGTTTTCTCTACTGCTTTGTCGCTTTGTTTCTTTGGTGCTCTGTT
>NC_051408.1:2025444-2025571 GCF_015228065.2 Penaeus monodon
GCTACCGGTACCACTCTGCTGTCCTATATCTTTCCCTCCTGTTTATTCTCTGTTATCATCTTTCTACTGTTCTCTTCGTCTGCTGTTATCCCATCTACTGCTATTCTTTCACTGTCTCTCCTTTACT
>NC_051408.1:2025755-2026049 GCF_015228065.2 Penaeus monodon
CGTGCCATGTACTAATTCAGAATCAACATAGATGGTTAGCTTAAACTTTGATTCTCGATCCAAATAATTTCCACCTGATTACTCCGTTAATTGAACATCGCTATCGCTCATTTGCGTGGTGCTCACACTCTGGCGGAAATATATCATTATTTCATGGAGAATGATATTCAGTAACAGTTTGGGGATAATTGACTTTGAAAGAGTTAACAGTCTTCGTTAATCTCTGACAAATGTGAAATCGCGTTGGTAGTTAAATATATGTTTTTTTTTTCTTGTTTTTTTAAGGTAGAATTT
>NC_051408.1:2026187-2026755 GCF_015228065.2 Penaeus monodon
ATGGTATTCGTAAAGTCGAAATAAGAAATTAGTTATTAGCATAATACTATCAGTTGCATCATAATCTGCGAGATGAATACGTTATTGCAAGCCATGCTTAAGCAGCCGATAAAAAAATGCCCCAATCCGTACACAGATTTATTCGATTTATCAATTTACATAGCGACCAAAAGATTATCTTACTTAGTAATTATTTTCCATATCTTTCCTATCTTTAGTATTTCCAAAATACTAAATAAATTCAATTGTGGGAAAAGAGTAATTAAAATTATTTTTTTTAAAAGTACCTTCCAGACAATTATATAACATTATATATATTATTTTTCATTTCTTCTCATCGAAAAAAATATTCTTTTAGCGGCAAATAACCATATCAAAATTGTGTATATATTTATTTCCGCTTCAAGACTTATAATCACAGAATCAAACATTACCTTCTTGCCCCAAACACTCGTAAAAAAGACATCATAATTGTTTTTTTTTTTCTATCCAATTCCCGGCCGACGGTGTTCTAATCACATCAGCAAATATTACGTTCTTGACCCCCCCCCCCCCCCAAGAAAGAGGA
>NC_051408.1:2027231-2027388 GCF_015228065.2 Penaeus monodon
TGAAAATTCTTAAGCATTTGGTTTCTTCACCTCATCTTTATTGAATTTTCCCTTTTTTACGTTTTCTTTTCCTGCCATTTATATCTTGATTCGTTTATATACTTTGGTTGTTAGGATTGTTATTTGAGTTGTTATTATTGTCGTCATCGTCAATATA
>NC_051408.1:2028100-2028217 GCF_015228065.2 Penaeus monodon
GCACGCTCCATCTACTCTGCCATCTCATCCTCGCCGGTGTTCCTCTCCCTCTCGCGCTGTACTCCAACTTCTCAACCCGAAGCACTTCAGCGAAACAGGGACGTGACACTCCCAACC
>NC_051408.1:2028635-2028930 GCF_015228065.2 Penaeus monodon
TTGTGGAAGAATCACGTGGTTTGAAACCAGGGTTCTCTAGTTCTCGAAATTCCGCTTCGTAAACAATGAAATGAAAACCGCCAGGCTACGTTAGAGTGGGTGTTCGTCTTAACGGGGTCGGCGGCAGGTCCAAGGCTCTTAGAACCCTCGTGTTTTATAGCTCTTGGGCGTGAGATCAAACGTGTAAACAAATCCATACCATTCATTGATTCTTTCGCCCGTCTTTCAAACTGATTGTACTATGCACACCTATGACGTCACTGAGGGTTACGAGAGTAAAAAAAAAAAATGCACA
>NC_051408.1:2029133-2030127 GCF_015228065.2 Penaeus monodon
TTGCCTGATCCAGCGAGAAGGGAATCGAAGCTTCGAATCGCCGTCCGAACGCGGGTCATTGAGAGAACGCGCGAATCGATCTCTTCAAGTTTTATCAATGGACCTCTCCTTTGTGCAAGTCATGCCCTAGGGGTAGGAAATCCTAGATCAGCTGTTCATGGAAAGTTCAAGAGTCCTGTTGAGAAGTAATAATCGTAAAGTAACCCAAGCGAGGAAAGGCGATGGGCTTGAAATGATATAGTAGTTTATATATTAACTAGAATCACTTCAAACTGAGTGTGTTTTGTTTGTACAAAAGCCGAAAAGAAGAACAGCGTAGCCCTTTGCAAGGAGTTTCTGGGGCTGTACGTGAGCATTTTAGATCCAGGGTCCTTGCGAGTGAAAAGGCAGTTTGATGGGTGTTTATCCCGGCAATATTCTTCTAATTATGTGAGCGAAGTCTTGGGGAAGAGGGTAATCTTTCATGGTTATATCGACTGTTCGTTTATGGGTGTATATCAGACGTTTCAACTTGAATTTCTCTCTGCGAAGCACACGCAACGGTCCTTCAGGTTGCAAATCTGGGGGATGAGTTTGCACACAATAACATGATATTTACCATCGAGATACAAAAGTTTAACATCGTAATTTCGATTTAAAAAACATGACTATCAGTTTATATCGCGACACAATACAACCATACCAAAAATAGCTGCACACTAACCCACCCAAGGCAACCCAATTAATACCACGAAGAGACCAGTTCATCCTTAACAACTGTCCAAAACTCATCACCAACCACACTATTTAAACACGAAGAATTAATTAATCTATGTGTTCAGCGTGCCTGGCAACACCTATGTTTACAAACAAGCATTCTAGTGCTCCAGTAGAGACACTTATCTGGCCAAGTAAGCGAGAGTGATAAAGTGCACGTTTATGACCTAAACATGCTTGAACCTTCAGTCTAAACACAATGGTGGGTTGGATTACGTGGTCACCGCTTCGGGTTTAA
>NC_051408.1:2030564-2030818 GCF_015228065.2 Penaeus monodon
GGCTTACCGTTTGACACGACGTGCTGCACGAAAAAAAAGAAAAAAGTAAAAAAGTTAGGGGCTGAGCAAAGCTAAAAAAAAAATTCTAGTAGAGTTGTTAAACTAGTTGGTTTTCCTTTCTGTCAGACGTCGTTTGTCACAGTTGACTTTTCCTCGGTTTGTGTTTGTTTGGGTGTGTGTTGCGCGTGAAGCTTGTGAACGCCATGTTGCAGTTTTTTTGTTGATATATTTGTTTGTCTTCTTATTATTATGAT
>NC_051408.1:2031309-2031471 GCF_015228065.2 Penaeus monodon
ACCCACTTGCCACCAGCTCCTTCCGCCTCCCTCGGGATGTGGAGAAACGCCAAGAGTGGAAAGGCGAAGACAAGGAAAATGATATCAGGAAAAAAAAAATACATATATATTTTTTAAAGTAAATTTTACATAGGAGGAGGTGGGGGTATTGTGGGGGGGGGT
>NC_051408.1:2031520-2031629 GCF_015228065.2 Penaeus monodon
GGATGATGTGTTTTTCGAATAAAATTGGGGGGGTCGGGGGGGGGGGGTTATGGTGGGAGGAAAATAGAATTCAGATATATATAAATAGGAGCGAGAGAATCGGCGGAAA
>NC_051408.1:2031797-2031861 GCF_015228065.2 Penaeus monodon
GTGTGTGTGTGAGTGTAGAACGGAAGCATTGTCGATTACACGAGACACATATCTTAGTTCTAAA
>NC_051408.1:2032001-2032300 GCF_015228065.2 Penaeus monodon
AATATCTCCCCCAAACATACGAAACAAGAATTTTCGAGAATTTTCCAAAGAGCGACCCGGGTGTCTTTCAACCGCGCCCCCGGGTGGTGCATTCAGCGGCGGTCCTCGGGCGGTTTCGAAGCATAGTGGGCTCCTTCCCCCCCCCACCCCCCTTCTACCTCCTCTCCCTCCTCCCCTTCCCCAGCCCTCCTCCTCTCCCCCCCACTCCCCCCTTCTACCGCCTCTCCCTCCTCCCCTTCCCCAGCCCTCCTCCTCTCCTTGTTTTCCCTCCCGTTCTCTTCTAGCTTCTTCCTCTACTT
>NC_051408.1:2032397-2032497 GCF_015228065.2 Penaeus monodon
CCTTAGGGAAGGAGGGGGGCGGGGTAGGTATTGATGTTAATTATATAGACAGGTGTATATTCTTGTTTTTACCTTTACTTTGGTTCTCTCCAGAGATAGG
>NC_051408.1:2032526-2032663 GCF_015228065.2 Penaeus monodon
GCCCTGTTATCTTTTGTATTTTCTCAAGGGAATTATATAATTTACATATAAACATATAATTTACATATAAACATTTAATTTACATAACCATATAATTTACATATAATCATATTGACTGTACGTATTCACACACGCAC
>NC_051408.1:2033005-2033269 GCF_015228065.2 Penaeus monodon
TATAACAGTACAGATATAACAGAAATAAGTATAAACAGACGACGGAATAACCTGCAAGGGGGTAGAGGAGGGGGGGGGGTATAGTGGGAGGGGAGATAGGGGTATGGGGGTAGGGGAAGGGGGAGGTATAGAAGAGGGTAGGGGGGGTCAGAGGTGTCTTTGCGAGCAATAACATTAAACGTAACTGCATGAAATGAAAGTAGGTGCGACCAGCATTTCGAACCTCAGCCACTACTATTCTGCTTACTATAATCCTCTTTCTTT
>NC_051408.1:2033366-2033441 GCF_015228065.2 Penaeus monodon
GATTTCTTTTTTTTACTCTTTGTTTTGATTGTTTCTACGTGTTTTTTGTTGATTTATTTGTGGTCTTTGCCCAAC
>NC_051408.1:2033676-2033871 GCF_015228065.2 Penaeus monodon
CATGATTAGCACAACAAACACCAGACTTAACGAGGCTATTTACCAAGCGCCATCAAGGTCGAGAATTAAAAGAAATCTAGTAATGATAAAATCTTATCATTGATTCAAAACTCATTTTCTGTTCAAACACGATTTTTTTTTCGATTCAAGATGTTAACTGAATTATTTCCTCGAGCGCGGTGGTGGCGTCACCCT
>NC_051408.1:2034408-2034552 GCF_015228065.2 Penaeus monodon
AATCACGGAATCGAGAGAGGTAGACGTGTGTTCGTGCGCGTGTTATGAGTCGTCACTACAAACACATTAGCTGATGAAGGCGAAGCCAAAGTCACGCGCTTCCACGATATTCTGTATCTTCCATAAACCTTGTTGAGTTTAATT
>NC_051408.1:2035510-2035633 GCF_015228065.2 Penaeus monodon
TACAATTGGTATAAGTATAAGTGCTATACTTACTACTAGAATAATGATTATGATAATTAACAGGGACAGAATTCTGCTGCTGAAACAATGACTACAATATAAAAATATTGTTAATCTCTTGTC
>NC_051408.1:2035669-2035769 GCF_015228065.2 Penaeus monodon
CAGCTCCAGGTTAGAAGAAAATGTGATATTGTATATCATAATGTATATATATTTTCCTGTAGGTAACGCAGTCGAAAAGAACAATCTTCATTTTTATCAT
>NC_051408.1:2036283-2036447 GCF_015228065.2 Penaeus monodon
ATCATAACCTGAGGCAATTAAGTGAAATAACCCTCCCCCCCCTCCTAAAAAAATAATCCACCCACACCTCTGATTTCGTTTAACGGGGTCACACCTCCCTAATTAGATCAATCCCAAAGGAGGTCATTAGTGCTCAAGCATTTCTTCCGCTTCTGAGAAATGTT
>NC_051408.1:2036487-2036689 GCF_015228065.2 Penaeus monodon
CAATAATGAAATATAATTCGACGCAGAGGAACGAAAGCTCGGACCGGAAGCAGACAACTAAGGGAGGAAAATATTAATTCTCATTATCCATAACGACAAGGAATGGGAAGAGTCAACAGAGCAGGAGAAGGGAGTGTGTTTACCAGCCTAAGGAGGGAGGATATGTAAACGGGAAATATACGTACGTGCATGCAGGTATAAA
>NC_051408.1:2036766-2037213 GCF_015228065.2 Penaeus monodon
CTTGTTTATATACGCATGCACACACGTAGATTAGCTTTACATAAGACAAATTCTACCAGTATAGATAACTTGAGCCAACAGAGCAGCCAGCATCCTTTCCCACGTGTCCTGCGGTCACGCCCTTATGTTATGTAATCCTCTTCACTCGGGACACCACGTTTGCTACAGCGGGATGGAAGCCTACTTACAGTGAGAACTGTTATGTGTAATCTTCTTTAATTATTTTCTTGTTGATGTTGGTATTTATTTCATCTCATAACCTACTTCCACTCGACCGGATAATGTGAAACGCTGCGGGATCTTTCCGTAGAGTTTTTTCTCCCTAACTTCTGGCTGTCTCGTAGAATTATAAAATTTAAGGTGAAGCTTGGGTGATATAGAAGTAGCATGGCGTCTTTTTTTATTATTATTACCCCCGAGGGCACATCCTTCAACCTTTAAGAGATC
>NC_051408.1:2037472-2037632 GCF_015228065.2 Penaeus monodon
GTGCCACTGAACAATCCCTCAAGAGGTTTGGACTTTCAGAAACCAGATCTTGGAAGATAACGTCCTGCTTCTCCTACAGGGGATATTTTTTCCCTCGGCTGTCCTTTGGGGAAAATTTGTCGACCGAATTTCCCAAATAGCCCGAAAGTCCAAGAAATTG
>NC_051408.1:2037728-2038042 GCF_015228065.2 Penaeus monodon
ATTGTTCTTTTATGAATGTTTTGTAATCTGTGATGCGTGGACTTTATTATCTGATTCTATTTGCTATCTTTATCTATTATCTCTTTTTGATTTTTTTCTGTTTATCTCTATGTCTGTTTTTCTGTCTGTTTGTCTGTTTCTCTGGATATTTTAAGGCCCGATCCTTTTTTTAAGATATTTCAAGATATTTTTTAAGATCCGATCCTTAATTTCCCTCCTCTTCCTATCTTATACCTCCATTCATCTTTCTCTCTAACTTTATCCGCCTCTGTCTGTCCACTTCTTTATGATGTTTAAGGATCTCAAGTATTTGA
>NC_051408.1:2038344-2038575 GCF_015228065.2 Penaeus monodon
ACCCTACGCCCATCAGCCTCTCTCTCCCGCCCACCCACCCTCTCCCACCCACACATACACAAAACACTCGAGTCGCGTCTGTCTCGCCGCCGCAAATTGAATCACCGCCCTCAATTTCCTGCGAAGAGAGAGGGGGAAACGAGATAGCCTTATCTTGACGCCGAGTAGAGTTAGTTCGCGATGACCACGCGATTCCCTTCATTAGGTAAGTAGGTAACAGATGGTGTCATT
>NC_051408.1:2038813-2038909 GCF_015228065.2 Penaeus monodon
GGGGGAGATGTACACTTTTGCGTTTATATTATTTATTTACGTTTACGTCTGTGTGCACAGAGAGTGACTTCAAAGTAACACCATACTTTACATTCC
>NC_051408.1:2039062-2039441 GCF_015228065.2 Penaeus monodon
GAAACAGAGCACCACCTTCAGCCGTGCCTCGTATCGACCATTCCTTCTCTCCCCCCGGGCTTTTGACACCCGCCAAAGGGCTACATTACCTCTCAGGCACCAAACAGCAGGACAGACAGCTGTTGATTGGGTGATGCAGCCGACGCTTCTGTTTGATCTGTTTCCGTTTGAGGTTTCTCGATAGGTATTGGCGTTCCTTCGCTGTATGCTTTTGTATACCGATGTGTACTGTGTTTTCAGGGGAAGGAGGAAGGGAGGGGGGATGGAAGAGTGAATTCGTGTGTATGGGAGAGATTCCTTTCTCTTATGGGGGGGGGGGTTAAAGGTGTTTTGGTGATTGCGGTCGACTGTGTTTTCGGATTTTTTGAGAAAATGATTT
>NC_051408.1:2039811-2040202 GCF_015228065.2 Penaeus monodon
TTAGATTATGGAGACACAATATACTTGGCTCCTTGAAATATGTATGGCGTATGGTTTATTGTATTTTAAGTCATTTTGATAAACTGATTCGACGCAAGTATATGATTTTGTTTGAATAAATAATTTTGATGCACAGTTTATGTGAACATCAAAAAATATACACACACGTATGTAAAGGTATACTGATACATATTTTTGATAAAAGATAATGGATGGAATAGTTTTTTTTCGGCTATGCCTTAATACTTCATACTTATAGATAATCTGTTTTATCTCCCCCCCCCCCCATCTTACGTTTTCTGCTAAATATTAAGAAGACAATTTTTTTTTTCCATTTATCACACTGTGATAAAAGATATAGGCATATATACATAGATAGATTTAGTTGTTA
>NC_051408.1:2040287-2040555 GCF_015228065.2 Penaeus monodon
ATTTCTCTCCATTTCTCTCTCCCTCCTTCCTAATCGTCTCACACAACGTTCACTCAGTATCTATTCCCTTCCTCCTCCTATTTCTCCATTCATCCCTCTTTCTCTCTTCCCATCCCCATCATCACCCCCCCCCCAGTTCCCCAACAACACCTAACTCTCTTTTCTCCCTCTCTCTCCCCCCACAGCAGGACTTCTCCAACACAACCTCTCCACCACCACCGCCGTCGCCCGCCCCTCCGATGATGTATTCACGCCCATCCTCCTCCAG
>NC_051408.1:2040583-2040748 GCF_015228065.2 Penaeus monodon
CTCATGCTCATATTCCTGGCATCGCCGCCCACCGCCCACGCCAAACGGTTCGACTGCCAGATGTTCTGCCGCACGACCGGCTTCAGCGGGATGGTGGGCGGTTGCAGGTGCTCCTTCACGCTCTTCACTGCCAAGCGCGCCGTCAGGTGGGTAAGGGGGTGGGTA
>NC_051408.1:2040950-2041030 GCF_015228065.2 Penaeus monodon
GAAGGAATGCGTGGGCGTTGAATGGGTGGTTGTTTGGTTATCCAGTAGTTGTTAAATGCATGTCAAAGCCATAGTTATAG
>NC_051408.1:2041060-2041225 GCF_015228065.2 Penaeus monodon
AATACACACTTAAAACGGATAAAAATAAATAATAAATAGGTAAATAAACTAAAATGAATACTAAATAAAACCTGTCCCTTCACGAAAAAAAAACTAAATTAAACTAAACAAAACCTGTCACAAAAAAGAGTAAAAAATAGATAAATAAATAAAACTTGTCCCTTC
>NC_051408.1:2041298-2041462 GCF_015228065.2 Penaeus monodon
TGACGCGCCCTTCGCCTCCTCCCGCAGAGACCACAACAGCGTGCCCGGCGAAGCAGACCCTTACTACGAGGCCGCAGAAATGCCCGAGGGAAGCCTGACCGACCTCCTCCGCATGGCCAGGGAGACCCACGAGACCTTCTCACGTGAGGACGCCCGTGGAGAGG
>NC_051408.1:2041497-2041598 GCF_015228065.2 Penaeus monodon
GCTCTCGAACCCTCGTCCTCGAAAAGCCACGTCGAGGAAGTGCCCAAGAACCACCCTGTGCGCCTCATGGCCAGGCCCACCGTCGCCCCTCGGCATCTCGG
>NC_051408.1:2041620-2041729 GCF_015228065.2 Penaeus monodon
GTCGCCGCCAACAGGCTCAGTCGCTCCCCCGCCCCCCAGATGCTAAGCAAGAGGAAGGAGTTCGAGCAGGACCTTGACAACGGCGACACCAGCGACTACTTGAGGTTGC
>NC_051408.1:2041882-2042085 GCF_015228065.2 Penaeus monodon
ATCCCGACACACTGCCGACAATATCTTTCCGCATAATATACTCAGATGTCCGCCAGGAAGTTCTCGAGAAGTGATTGCAAGACAAAAAATCTCTTGCTGATTTTAAACAGGCTTATTCCGATACAGTCACAAATATTATACTGTTAAACTACTCTACAATGTAATACATAATTAGCCATTATATAGTTAATATATACAGAGTG
>NC_051408.1:2042179-2042335 GCF_015228065.2 Penaeus monodon
CTCATGTACGGAACTGTATCTGCATATCCTGCACTCAAGTCACTCTTGCAAGAACAGGACGTCTAGTGCATTTAATATCTTCATGAATAAAACTGACACATTTGAACTTGGACGCATTTTGCTTTGCCTCGCACTTTTTTCGAGTTGGGTTGGGGT
>NC_051408.1:2042403-2042540 GCF_015228065.2 Penaeus monodon
GGGTGGGGGGAAAGAAATGGGAGGTGAAAGAACTCTTAGAAGAAGATAAAAGACAAACAGGATACACGGAACGCAAAATCATACATATAGGGGAGAGGAATTTTTTAGTTGTTCAAGACAGAAAGAAGTATTTGGTA
>NC_051408.1:2042596-2043072 GCF_015228065.2 Penaeus monodon
AATTGCATCTAAGCATTCTAAACCCAAATATACCTTTTCTAAATATTCTAAACTCAAAATGTATCCTTTTTTACACATTCTAAACCCCAATTTCTTGTTCCTAAACGCTCTAAGCCCAAATTTATCATTTATAAACACTCGAAAACTCAAATTTATCTATTTATAAGCAATTGGAGACCCAAAGTTGCGATCGAAACCCAAAGAGAATCCCTTTAAGTAAAAGACTGCAGGTAAATGACAGGGACATTGCTTTTTTCACCTTATCATTGTTCGTTTTACTTTTAGTGTTCTTTTTTTCAATGGCAGCTTATTCTTCATTGATTTTGCTAGATTTTCACCATTATTTTAATTTATTTTATTTATTTTTAGTCTGATTTTTTAATGATTATTTGCTCTTGCTTTATTGGTTTTCTTTCATTATTTTATTCATTTATTATTACTTATTATTATTATTATATTATTATTATTATTATTAT
>NC_051408.1:2043169-2043577 GCF_015228065.2 Penaeus monodon
TTTTTTTTTTTTCTCTCTTTTTATCAAGGCTAAATCATTACGATGATTATCCATAGTTCCTAAAATTCTAAACTTACTTATCAGTACAATTATCATTATTATCTTTAGAGTATTTTCAATTATTCATTGCAGTGTTCGCTCCTGTTTCATATCATCATTATCTTCATTGTCTTTATCACTGAGAAGCAATACAGATCAAATTGTGAAGAATTAATGATGCTGCAATGAATATAACGGATTTTGTTCTAAGTAAAAGAGTTATTATCCCTTGCTCGTCAAAGAAGGAGCAACTATTATCATATTGTAGAGAGAAACAAATTAACGCATCCGTACAGAGGATATTAACACAGGTAGCTCTTTCCTGTACCGTAGGTGTTGGTCAGACTCACACAATTAATTTAACACTCC
>NC_051408.1:2043659-2044400 GCF_015228065.2 Penaeus monodon
CCCTTATCCTTCTTTTTTAATATTTCATTTTATCTTACTCTGCGTTTAAACTCCTTAGTCTAACAGGTTTTAATAAATTGCCTTTTAATGATATGACCAGCTTTTGGACTTACTAGTTAGCACTATCTTAGTTACGTTAGATGACGGAGAATACCCGTTTTCTGTCCCAGTTTTTTGTTTTAGGGTAGACTTTTTTATATTTCAACTCGACGTTTGAAACTTGTATCTCTAATGTGTGACTTTACTTCTAACAACCCGTGTAAGGAATAACTGGGACAGAAAAGAAGATAATTGATTTTCACAAACACTTACTTCAGTGTCTCAGGGACGGCGGATGAAATTCATAGTCTGATACGAAAAGGATTTAAAAAAATATATATATATTTTAAACTCCTTTTCGAAGTTTAAGCGATCTGGACATTCGTGTGTAAACGCTTTAATTATTACCGTTAATTGAAAAAAAAAAAAGTTCTACCTACAGTAACAAACACAAAAGAGACTGATATTGAGATTTTGTATCAAATCATAATTAATAGCTTACCTGAACGTAATTCAGATTTATTACGAGGTATTTGATGATTGATTTTCAGGTGGATGCTTTCAGGAGCTGTGCGAGCTAATTTCGCACTTAGGGCCCGAGTTCAGAAGGCTGAAAATTGAACACCAATCGTAGATGATGATGATCGTTATTTGAAACATCTTCTGAAATGTGTTCATGCTTAGTTGTGCTTCACTGTATCG
>NC_051408.1:2044545-2044641 GCF_015228065.2 Penaeus monodon
ACAGTATCATCCAAGGTCCCTTAACTGTTAACTTCCTAATCGTAAGTTCCATTATTCCTATATAAGAAGATATATATACATTCACTGAGGCTGGTT
>NC_051408.1:2044677-2045193 GCF_015228065.2 Penaeus monodon
TCCTTTGTATCTACACCTATAGTTTCTACGACGAAACAAAAATCTGGTCATATCCAAAAAAAAACTTTTTTATCTTTTTTTTTGTACATTTAGAAATTCGTTTTTTTTAATTAAGTCTATTTGGTTTTAGGGATGCCGGGAGGGAGAGGGGAATGAAATTCATTTCATCTACGGCGACGCACCAGTACTTTCATTACGAGAAACCTGAGCAAAGTGGAAATAACATTTTTTTCTCCAAGATCAAAGACAAAAGTTTCTCTAATGTTTTAGAAGACGTATAGATAAAATGTTAACCCTTTATCTTTTTAATTGGTTATTGCTTCAATATAGATCAAAGTGTATTATTACATTGTTGGGAAAAATCAATAAAAGATCTGATGGACTAAACACTCTTTTCATTTGTTCCAGCGATCTAAATACTTCTTTCTGTTACACGAGATAGAAAATGAATGAGGATGATTAGGTAACGTTGGTGTGAAAATGACCCCAAGTGTTTATGTGTGAGGATGCTGATGG
>NC_051408.1:2045541-2045691 GCF_015228065.2 Penaeus monodon
ACGAAAGAGGAAAAAGATAGGAAAGAAAAACGGCAAAAGAAAAAAACGAAAGATAGCAGTAGTATAACTAAAAATAACACCATATATTGGCTTTCACATGAATAACAAAACTGGCCGGGGTTATAACAAACGAGAGAAAACTCATGATTA
>NC_051408.1:2046635-2047181 GCF_015228065.2 Penaeus monodon
TGTAAGTAAATGAAAAAAAAATATTGCAGTCAACAAGCCTCGTTGCACTTGCAAAGACTTTTGACTCTAGGTGAATGATTATATTTTACAGAAGAGATGAGCTGATATGAACTGGAAATTAAATAAGATAATTTATAGTGTATCGATGATTGTTAATAATATTAATCTGTGGATTTTTTATCATAACATCGGAATTGAAGAAATATGTTTAATGATGACTAGGAAAAGGATGGTGATGATAAATATGAGTTTGAAGGTGATTAGAAGAATGATATTATTTTTGTGATAATGATATTAATTATATAATGATGATGATATTCATTATATGCTGTAAATTATATCAGAGAAGATAAAGCAAAAGTGGACATTAAATCAATTCTACAGAAAGTAGACGAAGCGATTTAAAAAATGACATAAAATGATAATAATGAAAAGGAGGGTGAAGATAAACAATTGATGGGGAGAGAGATAAGAATAATGGGATCAGTTTTATAATGATGATATTGATTACGAATTGATGATATTAACTGTATGGTACTGATTATG
>NC_051408.1:2047607-2047685 GCF_015228065.2 Penaeus monodon
ACCCTCAAGCTTACCCCCCCCCACGCAACATGAATATAATTAAAACCAAAATGCCAAAGAAACTGGAGGTTAAACGCT
>NC_051408.1:2048537-2048633 GCF_015228065.2 Penaeus monodon
GAAGGTAATTCTTTTCGCTTTTATCATTACGCAAGAGAGGCTTTCGCTGGGATCACAAAGGCGGAGGAAGGTGGAGGAAGGTGGAGAGTGGGTGGA
>NC_051408.1:2049684-2049767 GCF_015228065.2 Penaeus monodon
TTATTTGCATAATAGAGGAAAAAAGAAGAAATCACATGAAACTTAACAAACACTTTATTGGAAAAGTCAGCTTATTACTATGT
>NC_051408.1:2049803-2050159 GCF_015228065.2 Penaeus monodon
TATTTGCAGTCTTCTGTCCTGTCTATTTCTATTTCTTACAATTTTGTCCTGCAAAATGTAATGAAAACAATTCGAAAGGTCTCTACTTAATTACAAATAAATATGCTTGCAATAAATAACAACGATATATTAGTAAGAAAAAAGTAAAATAAAATTAAACAAAAAGTATATGAGAAAAACTGACGTTAATGAAATTAAGTATCCTTAATATTTTGGACTACTGAAGTGACTGAAAACTCAACTATTTTGGCAAATATGCTCAATCTTGGATGTAAACAAGATTTGCATATACAGACAGTCTACAATACTCCGGTGAAGCAGATCCTCAAATCAAACATTCACATTCTCCCACCGAT
>NC_051408.1:2050235-2050519 GCF_015228065.2 Penaeus monodon
TAGAGTTAAAATCCTGACTGCCATGCGTTTCCACAGACAGCCGAGTCACTTCGTATCAAAAGGTCGAGAATTCACAGAACTGTCTTGAACTTGTCTACTGATACACTACTATGTCTTTGGTCACTGATGTCATGACAGAACCCTTATCGAGAATGAAGTGTCACCCGTTTTGGAGAGAAATACGAGAGTTGGAATCACTGAAGGTTAAGAGAAAAAGTGAGATGGAATTGACTCCCGAGTCTTGCGTCGATAAGAAAGTCGAGATTAGAAAACACTTCGGGTTG
>NC_051408.1:2050718-2051157 GCF_015228065.2 Penaeus monodon
TGAAAGGGGCTGTGTAACATGAAACATATGCACCCTGTAAAAGCATCACTTTGAGAGCTGAAATATGGAATCCATGACAGTTAAAAAAAAAATGCAGTGAGGTAATTACAAAACTCATAAGAGCTTGAGATTAAAACAAAAGTCGATTGGACAAGAACACTGAGAGAGAAAAGGCCTTTAAAAAGAAGCCTTTTGAAGACGACGGATCATTTCTGTTTAAGCCGAGGACTTGAAAACATAAAGAAGAAAAACAAAAATGCATATATAACAAATAATCATCCATATTCCACAACAACCTTAATTTTTTTTTCATCTCCCAATCCCTCCTTTCTTCTCGCAATGATAAAAAAAAAGAAAACTTGAACAAAAATAGAAGAAAAACAAATAAAACATCATCACAGTCCTTTGGTCGCTGTCGAGTTGTCAGCGAGTCACCGGC
>NC_051408.1:2051333-2051416 GCF_015228065.2 Penaeus monodon
GAACGAAAACTTATAAAAATTCGCTCTTTGAGTACTGGTTGTAGGCGTCTCCGTCATCAAACTGGAGTTCATGGTCACTGCAA
>NC_051408.1:2051445-2052411 GCF_015228065.2 Penaeus monodon
CCCAGATTAATACGTGGCTAATTGAATGATATGGAAATTAATTAGGGGATACGTGTCTAATTAGATAATAAAGGAATAATAGGGGATACGTGCCTAATCAGATAATAAAGGAATTTATTGGGGGTACGTGTCTAATTAGATAATAAAGGAATTTATAGGGGGTACGTGGGTAATCATTTAATAAGGTGCCTAATTGAATAATTACGACTTTATAGGAGATACGTGGTAATTAGATAATAAGGAATTTAAAGGGGATACGTGGGTAAACAACTGATAAGGTATTAATAGGGGATACGTAGGCATCTATTGTGAAGGTATTAATGCGTGGGTATTAATTAATAAGGACTTAGTAAAGGGTCGTGGGTAATCGAATAATAAGGAATTATTAGGTGCGTGGGCAATTAATAAGGAATAGGGGATACGTGGATAATTAGATAATTAAGAATTAACTGAGGATACGTGAGTAATCAACTAATAATGAGCTAATAGGGGATACGGGTAATTAATCTATAAGAAATAAAGGGTTACATGGCTAATTAATTGATGAAACTAACGGGGGATACATGACTAATGAATGGGCGAGAAATCATGGGGATACATGGCTAATAAATTCATGAAAAGTTTACTAGTGGATACATGTCTAATTCCTTTATGAGAAATTCACAGGGATACATAGCAGATTAATTAATAGGAAATACACGATGTATAATATACATGAGAACAATTACAGATCATTAAGATTTTAGATTCGTTTTTTTACATTACAATCTACTGTTTTGTTTAACAAGAATTTAATCTTCATCAATTTAAGATTTATGATCTTTAAATTTTTAAAAAATCATCACATTTGTTTATTTATGTTATCAGTTAAAGAGATTTGTGTTCTTTAAATAAGAAAAAATCACAAATTTGTTTACTTATGACTAAGAACAGATATACTGGACATGCTTGCTTAATACAAGGACT
>NC_051408.1:2052696-2052797 GCF_015228065.2 Penaeus monodon
ACAACAAAGAAATAAACACTTTTTCAAACCTGTGGAGTCGCGTAGGTATAGTGCAAGCTAATGTCGCCTTTAAGAACACAACGCATGTATCCAGACCGCCT
>NC_051408.1:2052950-2053085 GCF_015228065.2 Penaeus monodon
GCGCGGAATGTTGCATCTTGAATCCCATTGGAAAAGGGCGTGGGGGTTATGAGCGTGGGGGTTATGGCAGCCTGTTCATCCTGCAAGTTTGCAATTCTCGGGGGACAAAGGGAAAGAGAAAATAATAAAGATGAT
>NC_051408.1:2053215-2053331 GCF_015228065.2 Penaeus monodon
TTTCTTTTTGAAGAAGTTAAAGGCGTCTCAACATTATTCTTTTGCAACCTACATATATCATTCTTTTGTCAACATCTTTTGTTATCGAGTATAGTCGAGAAATGCCTAAAACGGTG
>NC_051408.1:2053629-2054500 GCF_015228065.2 Penaeus monodon
CACTCCTATCTTAATACCACTAAACGTAATTGATATCCCAAGACCATCGCTCGACGTAAGCTGACGAATCATTCCCAACCTGCAGGATATATAATTTACGTCAAAGAGTTATGCCGAAGGTTCATATTTCCTGCTCGTGTTGCGGCGCCCTCCCTTTACAATTAATTCCCCAGAGGATTACCCTCCTTGGCAGTTGGTTCAGAATCGTTGATAGTCACTTATGAATGCTCAAGTTCTTGATTCATTGAACTCTGATAATGATTTAGAAAAGCTAATGGTTATTCAGAGGTGTTAACAATATACATTTTTCTTCAGATGTTCACATGAAAGCTAATAAGAATCAGTAAGTTAACACTAATCTACTAACGTTAACATCAATTTAGAAATGCTATCAGTAATACAAAAAACACTAACAGTACTTCAAATGCTGTTCAGAGACGGTTTAAGAAATGTTCACTAACATTAATTCATAAACGTTTAGCACTAATCCATAACGCAGTCAGTAAAAAAAGAAGAAAAAAAGAAAACGTTTACAGTAGATAATAAAACGCTAAAAATATTTCAAAAACGTTAACAGCAATTCAGAAACGTTCAACACTAATTCGCGAACGTTAAAATCTTTTAAAACGTTTAACAACAATTCACAAACGTTTATAACAATTCAGAAATAATCTATGCGGCATTCGACGTGTAAACTTCTCGGTCACGTAAAATCTTTTCCGTTTCCCAGTTTTAGAAATTACATAACGTAAGGCATAAACTAAATAGTACTGTTGAATGAGAATATTGTTACCCGAGGTAAAATGGCCTCCAGGATGCTAGTAGCCAAATGGAGCCTGAGATTTAACACGTACTCACTCACATACCTTCC
>NC_051408.1:2054673-2054820 GCF_015228065.2 Penaeus monodon
AAACAACTGGACAAGTAAAGACAATAACATCACGGTACAAACAAAAAACTACCGGAACAGACAACACACGAAACAACAACAGGAGAAACAAGGAAAACAAACAAACGAATCACGCAAAAAACAGAGTACAAATAACAAAGCTGGAGT
>NC_051408.1:2054865-2054932 GCF_015228065.2 Penaeus monodon
TTTTACAACGACAGAGCCTTAGAAATGTATAATTTAATCAGCCAACTAAGAAATGTGTCCTTTAGCG
>NC_051408.1:2055204-2055786 GCF_015228065.2 Penaeus monodon
TAGAAAAAAATATTCAAATTACAGATCTGTTTCTTCCGGTATAATTAAACGTTATCTTGATCTCCATTATAATTTCAGACAGGTAAGTAAAATAATAATAATAAATTTAGATAAATCACTAAATCTCGTATTCAAGAAATGAGCATAGAACTGAAGACTACTCTGTATATCTTTTAAATCAAAACTGGTTATTCGTCTGACCTACTTAACGTCAGCTAAGTCTAAGGTGTGATTCTATGAGAGCGACCTATTCCAAGCCACATTAGCTCAATAACCGTAATACAGCTTTTAAAATGACTTCCTCTTATAAAGTACTATCACTTTTTTATATATATCATAATAATTTCGTTCTACCAAAGTAATAATCTTTCTTATATAATATTAGCTACGCAAATTAAGGTTCCTCCACAGTGAACGCGACGCGAAAGACAAATACACAGAACACAAAAGCACCAACAACCTTATGTGGCTTTCGTGCGGAGAAAAGATCCACGCATGCAACTAATTTCACGTTTGTTATATTTCGACTCTTCTACGTGCAAATCTGTGGACAGGAAGAGAAGAGGGGAGGTTTGCATACTG
>NC_051408.1:2055941-2056097 GCF_015228065.2 Penaeus monodon
GGGGGGGGGGTGATCAGAGAAAGAACAGTAGGTCTGAAGGAGGTGTGGCAGGACGGCTCTGGCCCTGAAGGAACGCTAGAGACAGGGGGCACGCTCAACACAGGGGGCACGGCGTCACGGCTGCAGGAAACTGTACAAGGCCGCTCTGAACCATGA
>NC_051408.1:2056303-2056597 GCF_015228065.2 Penaeus monodon
TACGCACCTATCGTCACCCTCAGAGTGGCCCTCAGGGCCGTAGGACGAGTACCGGCGATTCGTTAGGGGCAGGTTGGCGAGGACCTCCACGAGGCCGGGCGGGAGGCCGAGGGGGGGAGGGAAGGCCCCGGTGGCCGGGGCGGCGAAGGCCGTGAATCCCGTGGCCGCGGCGGTGAGGCCCGTCGGCAGGAAGGCGGCCGTGGGCGGGGGAGGGCCGGTGAGGCCGCCGGCGGCGGCGCCGAGGGCCACGGGAATGGCGACCGCCGGAGGGATGGCGACGGCGGCGACGACGGC
>NC_051408.1:2056652-2056861 GCF_015228065.2 Penaeus monodon
CGTGGACCGAATTTTTTCACTGCCCCGACAGTAGGCCTAGCAGGCTCCCGGAGGAAGGAAGGGAAAGGGAAAGGGCGCCGAAGGGGCTGACTCGCCGCCCGAGAGGCACTTTGCGAGCGAGGGAACAGCGGCCGAGGAAGTCTCAGGCGCCGCCAGGTTCTCCGCAGCGGAAAGGAGACGATTAGAAACCGCACCAAAGACCATAATAG
>NC_051408.1:2056905-2057246 GCF_015228065.2 Penaeus monodon
TATGTTTAGACCACAAGAGATAAACAGCAACTGCTATTCTTTTAAGTATAGATCACAGAATTTTTCTTTAAGTTACGTCATGAGCTGTCATGAACTGTCACCGGAAGTCATCGAAAGTCACACGCAAAGTCAACAAGTCATTAGCATAGTCCCTTGCTCTTTGATACAAAATTAACAGGATTCGATGTTAACTTTGCATAGAATAGCTTCGATCACCCCTGTTTACTTGGCTCATGAGGAAGGGTGTTATTGTGGAATTGCCGAGGAGGTTAGAAGAAATTTTTAATTAAGAATTTAATTAATCTTTGTGTGAAAGATGAGTAGGCGGCGCGGAAATTCTT
>NC_051408.1:2057270-2057657 GCF_015228065.2 Penaeus monodon
GAGAGGTAACATCTGCATGCAAAAAGGTTATGATTTAGAGAATATTCAGGAGAATCATAATGATTTAAACTGCTTTAAGCTTAGTGTGAAGATTTATAAGAGAGCGAAATGAATCATGTTTTATGGAAAAGCTGAAATATAAAAAGGCACATTATCGGTGCAGAAAGTTGAATGTTTAACGATTATGTAATTAATCACTTGTTAGGAGAATCAAATTTTATTTTTTATGGCAAATTGATTGGCATGATTTATAGTGAAGTAAAAGCGTTTAAAATGAAGCGTAGTTTATCAAAGCTGCAGCCACATCCGATTTCATTCACGCATTCACAAGCATGCAAGCATTTCGGATTCATTAACAGTTTCGCAGTGTATACAAAATACACCGTA
>NC_051408.1:2057768-2058412 GCF_015228065.2 Penaeus monodon
GTCTGAACCTTGCCAAATGTTTCAGTTGATGATAAGTATTGCATCCGGAAAGGGACAAGTAGTTATTGTGTATTAGAAATATCCGATGTATTTATTTATGCAACATGTAAACTCATCTTAATAAATACAAAAAAGAGGTTGTGTTTTTTGTCTTTATTTTAAATATGCAGATCGTCTTGTCACGGTCTCAGTCGACATCATAAACTTTCAAAGTTTGCAACACATTCCAAAGTCAACCCAAGAAAGCCAAGCCTATCAACACACCGCCAATTTCACGCCCAATTTCACACTCGGCTTCACACTCACCGCCTGCTATTTCTCCCCAGGACAGCCACACGCACTCGCTCCCTCACTCACGACTCGTAAGGCACTCACCTGGACAGCAAAGTCGCTGGGGTCCTCCTCCAGAGTGGCGCTTCCGCAGGATCCCCCACAAGCCCTTGCCTCGTACTGTTCGTCCTGTGCCTCGAGGACTCTCGCGGCGGTCTCGAGGCTGCGGCGTGCCTGGGTGGTCCACTTGGAGATCCTGTTGGTGAACCTGTTCACGGAGTCGCTCCATCTGCCGGGGGGACGCCGGGCGTGGGTCGGTTAATTTCTTTCGCTTTTTGGGAGAATCTTTCGATTTCTTGATCTAAGAAGGGATT
>NC_051408.1:2058587-2059126 GCF_015228065.2 Penaeus monodon
AACGCCTTTTCCTCACGAGAAAAGGTGTGATAATTGCTCAAAAGAGGGAACTCGATTTTATCCCGCTTACTTTTCTACCAAGAGAACTTTTCTCGACCCAAAGAAGAAAAGAAAAGGGCGATGCTCTCGCTCACCTCTGGTACTGCGGGTACTGGACGCTCACGTAGGACGAGTCGTAGTCGCTGTTCATGAACCTGCCGATGCGATCAGCGAAGTCGTTGATGGCGTTGGAGACCGGGTAGTAGAGGTAGTCCCTGACGGGGGCGACCAGGTACTTCCTGAGGGGGGTGTAGAACCACTCGTCGACGGTGGGCGACATGTAGTCCCACACGTCCTCGATGGTGCGAGCTGTCTCCTGGGCGACGGGGGGAGAGGAGGTGGAAATGGGTGCAAATGGACGGCGCTGGGTAGGAAGCATGGGTTTATTTCAGCTTCGTCCCTCGCTTCTTTGTCTAGCTCTTATTCCGTTTTATACATTTTATCCAATACCTGTCTACATCTAGGCGTTCTGATCTCCTCAATCTTTCTTTCTATCCCTT
>NC_051408.1:2059246-2059543 GCF_015228065.2 Penaeus monodon
CACACTAACCTCGTCACTCATGTCGGTGAAGAAGTCCTTGACGATCGCGTGGATCTGGCCGGCCTCCTTGCCCTCGTAGATGTCCTGCGCCGAGTCGAGGACGAGCCTGAGGTACAGCTGGGTCTCGATGTCGCCGTTGTAGCTGGCCAGATAGTCGTCGAGGTAAGCTACGGTCTCGCGGAGCGCCTTGCTCTTCAGTATGGGCTTCACGGCCTCCTTCAGGAGCTTCATGGCCACGGCGATCTGCTTCTTGTCCATCTTGAAAGGCAGTTTGAAGGGCAGCTCGGGGATGTGCAT
>NC_051408.1:2059567-2060133 GCF_015228065.2 Penaeus monodon
GTAAACAGTGACGTTGGAGTCGGCCTCGTACTCCTCCGGGTAGGTGTTCTGGAGTGGGTTGAGGTCGAGGTCCGCCTCGAGGGGCGGGTTGAGCACCTGCCAGGGGCTCACGGGCGGCTCCGAGGCCCGCGCCACGCCCGCGAAGCACGCCAGCGCCGACACCAGCAGCAGCAGCATTCTCTTCTGCGTCAGGGGCGAGAGGAACAGCGGTTATACTTCTTCCAATGCTTCCTTTTATTCATGAAGAATAAAGAATGAGTGAATGATAGACGGAAAAGGGGGGGGAAATCAGTAGATACAGGATCGGTTTTCCTTATGGAATGTATCATGCGATAAAGTATAAAGCTGGAAGAATGATTCTGATTTTCCCTAAAGCTCCTTCAGTCGACGGGGATTTCCCTACACGAATGCAAGCGGTCTCTGTACCATCTAAAACGACCGGAAAATAGAGAGCAATGTGTCATTCCGTATCATAACATCTAGCAAATCAAGGATCCCCCAATTTCCTCCTATTAAGTCCCACCATCTCACAAATCAATATACTCGCCAGAAAAGAAAAAAGGAAG
>NC_051408.1:2060169-2060258 GCF_015228065.2 Penaeus monodon
CCCCAAGATTCACCATATTTCCCCCCACCCCCTTTCCAAAACCAACACCACATCTTAACACAATTCTCATTTACTCTACAAACTCCGCA
>NC_051408.1:2060334-2060516 GCF_015228065.2 Penaeus monodon
CCCCTTGTAATCCGGAGTTATTTTTACCCGTCCGATGAATGAGACTTTTTCCCCCGCGAGAGGGCGAGACTGAGACGTTGTTCGCCTCGACGATCGGGTTTCAGGGGAAGTTCGGCGAACTTTTGGGGGAATTTCCTGGACCGACAGGGAAGTTTTCCTCCGCCGACGCGCTCAGCGAAACT
>NC_051408.1:2061119-2061403 GCF_015228065.2 Penaeus monodon
TAACTCCCAGGGTACGAAGAGCGTGTCAAAGAAAACGGACGCTCAAGAATTCGAAGAAAGCGGGTCACACCCAGTAGGGTGGACTTACCAGTTTTCCCTTCCATAATCTTCGTTTTTTGGGGGTAGAACAAAACTGGTTTTTCTGCTTTTGTCAACTCTCTCCGCCTCAAGTAACTAAACGAGTTTACTGTCTAATACCTATGTGGAGAATTTCGGATGATAAGCAATATAGAGAGTGACATCTCACACACACACACGTTCACACGGATCACACATTCAAATAC
>NC_051408.1:2061884-2062045 GCF_015228065.2 Penaeus monodon
CATATAGAGGGAGAGACAGAGAAATGAGGAAAGATATAGGAAGAGAGACAAGATGAGGAAAAGGGTGTGGAGAGAAAGGATATGAAAGGATATGAGGAGGAGGAGCAGATAGAAAAATGCGAGACTCGCATATGAATTTACCGTTATGGAAGAAATAGTGA
>NC_051408.1:2062285-2062360 GCF_015228065.2 Penaeus monodon
GGAGGGGGGGATTGCAATTTCCGGTATGAGGTCATGTTATGTTGTTTTCACTAATTTTTCCAGTCTGCTTATTCC
>NC_051408.1:2062666-2063280 GCF_015228065.2 Penaeus monodon
CCCTCTGATGTCACCTTTACTGACCTATTTCTCCTATCTGTCTCCTTCCTTTATTCTCTATTCTCTCTCTCTCCTTCTCGTTTACTACCCTCTCTCCTTCCTTTTATTCCACTTCCCTCTTTCTTCTCCTAATTATCCCTCTCTCTTCCTCCTCCTTCTATTTCTTCCTCTTCCTACTCCTCCCTCTCCTATTTTTTTCTCTCTCTTTCGTTTGTAATTTTCTGTGTTATTTTCTCTCTTTTTTTTGTTTGTTTCTTTCTTTGTTTTTCTTTTTTTCTTCCTTCTTTTCCTACTTTCTCTTCCTAAATCCTTCTTCCTCGAAGCATTTATTCTTTGAATTTTCCACATTTTTTCATCTCTTCCTTTTTTTCCTCCATCTCTCCCTTTCGTTCTTCCTTTCTTCTATATTTCCCTATCTCCCCTTTTATTTCTGGACGATTTTCTATCTACTCTTTCTCCTGTCCTAATTCCTCCCATTTTTCTCCCTTTATCGTCTTTCTTCTATTCTCTATCCTTATCCTTTTCCCTCCTTTTCGCCTCTTCTCTTCTTTCCTTCCTTCCATTAATCTCTCCTTCCTCCTTTTCTCCTCCTTCTTCCCTTTCTCACCCTTTCT
>NC_051408.1:2063315-2063480 GCF_015228065.2 Penaeus monodon
GTCTCTCCCTCGCCTTTGCTCCACTTGGCACCAGGCCCCTGCGGTTGCCAACGAGCCTTTTCTCTGGTGACCTTTTTATACCTTTTGACCTCCCTCGTTTGGCGGTCATTAATCATCTTCGGATGTGAACAAATGACGCGAAAGTTGGGCTTCGCAGAATTCTTG
>NC_051408.1:2064210-2064327 GCF_015228065.2 Penaeus monodon
CGGTGAAAAAGTTCAATTCGTGGATGTCAGGCTGTTTCGTGGGTTATAATTGGCGCTGAAATTCTGGTCTTTTCACTTCGCAAAAACGCTTGGCGAAAACTCATAAAATCGGTGCAG
>NC_051408.1:2065451-2065758 GCF_015228065.2 Penaeus monodon
GGACAGCATCCGTCTATCATCACACGAGTCCCTGCATCCGCATGTTACAAGCCAACAACTCAAACCAATCTTTTTTCCCTCCCAGTTTTTCTCGGCCGCGCCAGACTGCATTCACGTACGTATTTGGGCCAATCTTAAACACCCAAAACGAAAACGATAGAAAGACGAAATGAGAGACTTTTTGTCCATTGTTTGTGTGTGTGTGATGGACATTAAACTCAGCAGAGCAGTGATTTCACACTGACATCGTGACGTTGGAGGATCTCAGGAACAAATGCTTGTGGGGGACATCTGCCGTGAAAAATGC
>NC_051408.1:2066170-2066256 GCF_015228065.2 Penaeus monodon
GGAATATATTAGTGCCAAATATATATATATATTTTTTTAAAGAACTTTCATTAACGTGTTTCTTTTATGCTATTGTCTTCTTCCTC
>NC_051408.1:2066416-2066510 GCF_015228065.2 Penaeus monodon
GTTCTTTTATCTGCCAGCTTAAGAATTCCAAGAATTCGCAGGGAATCAAATAGAAAAATTGTTCTCTGCATTAAGGACATACGTGAACTGTGAT
>NC_051408.1:2066979-2067427 GCF_015228065.2 Penaeus monodon
GGAGGGAAAAGAAAAAAAGGAAGGGAAAAGAGAAGAGAAAGACGAAGAAGAGAGGAAAGAAGAAAAAGAAGAAGGAAAGAAAAGAAAGAAGAAAAAGGGGAAGGGAAAATAAAAAAGCGGGGGAAAGAAGAAGGAAAAGAAAAAAAAAAGAAAAAAGAAGGGGTAAAAACAGAGAAAAGAAAGAAAAAGAAAACAGAAAAAGGCAGAGAATTGAAAAAAATAAAAATAAATAGACAATAATATGATCAAAAAAGGGAGAAAGAGAAAAAAAGAAAGAACAAAAAAGGGAAAAAATAAAGAAAGAGAAAGAAAAAAAAAAAGAAAAAAGGAGACGAAGAAAAAAAGAAAGAATAGAAAAAAAAACGAAAAGAAAGAAAAAAAAAAAAAAAGAAAATTATGATAAAACCTTATAAAAAAAATACCTCGGGGGGGAAGAAGAAAAAAAGGG
>NC_051408.1:2067888-2068161 GCF_015228065.2 Penaeus monodon
GAGGCAATGTCCTAAAAAAAACAAAAAAAAAACAGACAAAATCCTAAATAAAACACAAATAATAAAAACAAAATTTAAAGAAAGAAACCTTAGAGAACAAAACAAAAAAAGAGAAAACAAACTATTCCACAAAACGAAACAAAACAAATAAAAAAAAATGAAGGAAAGAAGCCTCAGAAAACAGAAAATAAAACGAAAGTCAAAAAAGAAAGAAAAAAAAAAAACATTCACAAAAATAGAATAAAACAAAAAAGAAGAAAGAGAGATTTAGAA
>NC_051408.1:2068776-2068851 GCF_015228065.2 Penaeus monodon
CGCCCACCAGGATGCAGCGCAGGTATGTGGCCACGAGACCGAAACAGAACAGCAACGCGATCCGCCCGGGAAAGC
>NC_051408.1:2069316-2069391 GCF_015228065.2 Penaeus monodon
CGAAGATTACATGAACAGAACCAAAAGATATTCCGCGGAACAGAAAATGGAAAGGAAATATATATAGCAAAAAGA
>NC_051408.1:2069678-2069756 GCF_015228065.2 Penaeus monodon
ATGAAAAGAAGCGAAAGAAGATAAATGCAGGAAGCAGGAAGAGACAGAGAGAGAGAGAAACTCCGGATGCTGTTAATA
>NC_051408.1:2070361-2070500 GCF_015228065.2 Penaeus monodon
GCAAGACAAGACCAGCTCTCTACAACCGAGCCGACCGAAGGGCCGACGGAATGCCAACCCGAGGCCGCGCACGGCTGCCCCGAAAGCCTGAAATACCAGCCGAGGTCGGGGAGACGCGCCTGGTGCTCCGGCCAAGGAC
>NC_051408.1:2071122-2071323 GCF_015228065.2 Penaeus monodon
ATTTTGCGAGGTAGTAAGAAGCGAAAATGGAACACTTACAGTTTTTATGGTTCATTCCGCTTTGAAAGAAAAGTAAAAGGTCTGCTTGAGAACAAGAGCCACAGCTTTCAAGAAGACCCATGACGAAGACCCGATAATAAAAATAATCAAGCCAAAAATAGTGATGATTTCACACTAAAGAAGAAGAGGAAAAATTGTTGG
>NC_051408.1:2071446-2071607 GCF_015228065.2 Penaeus monodon
TAGAAAAGCCTGCATTGTAGTTTCCGCCTCAGGGCAAAGAAAAAATAGAATGTGAGAAGTAAATTGCCGGACACTACAAGTAGAATGGGAAATTATGGTTTGGATGACTTGCTTCTTTGCTACGCACTGCGAAGAGTGAATGTACATGGGTGTATTTACAT
>NC_051408.1:2071911-2072355 GCF_015228065.2 Penaeus monodon
AGTAATAATGAGTTTGCTTTTACTTTATATACACCGGCTCCATTAGCCCAGTAATTCCAGTATCTCAAGTTTAGTTAGTTTTAGACATTTAGCTTCTAGTAATTCTGGCAGTACAATACAACACTGCATATACTGTAATATAGCTATTGCACATTTATAGTCGCAGGATATGATGTACTTTATATTACATGTAACAACCTAATACACAGAAACGCTTATTGTTAAAGCTTCTTATTACTTGTTTTTCACATAATTTTTAGGTTCAAACAGCATTGATTATCACATGTGTTAAAAGCAGTTAGCTCAAGTTCAACTTATACCTGTAGCTTAAACTCAATATATTCTTGTAGTGTAACACCTCTAAGGCATATTCCAGAACTTCAAGCAATAACATCATACAAAATTGCTTCACATTTGTATCTAAAATCACACTGAAACACACAG
>NC_051408.1:2072380-2072654 GCF_015228065.2 Penaeus monodon
TCATTCAAATTAGCATATTTTGGCTGTAGTTCTAATAGGTCTCCTTTCTTCCCGCAGAGTATTAGTTTATTACGTGTTTAATATTTATCAATACCAATTATTACACAAGCTTCATCAAGAAATTTATTCTTCACAGCACTGATCATATGCTATAATAACAGCTTTATAGATATGGAGATTTTATATAGACTTTGAAACTTACTTGCCATCTATATACATTTTATTTAATCTAATAACGTGATGATTTAAAGTGTGCTGTCCCAAGAATTTTTTT
>NC_051408.1:2072671-2072739 GCF_015228065.2 Penaeus monodon
CCTACTCTTTGGCTGTGATTATAAATAATCTGAGAGTATGTTTGTATGTGTGTAAAGGTATCTGCTGG
>NC_051408.1:2072768-2073207 GCF_015228065.2 Penaeus monodon
TACAGATTAAAAAATATATATTTCTCAGTTTTGGCTGCAGAGTCTCAGAGCTGACTTAACATTACATTGTTCCTTAATACCAAATTTATTTAAAGTGGTTTTTAAAATGATGTTAACTAGTATTTACTCTATATGCATGATAATCCATTTGTTTTCTTTGTTTCAGAATATAATTCTTTCTTATAAATGAAATATATCTGCAATTTTAAAATGAACATTATTATTCTCTTTTGAACTAACTTAATATCAAATTATATTATGTAAATCAAAAATAAATCAAACTAAAGTTTACCATAATTCTAACACATCTATTTATATTCAAGGTTCAAGCAGTTCATCTTCTAGTAGTTCAAGTTCAAGCTCAAGTAGCTCAAGCTCGAGCAGTTCAAGCTCTAGTTCTAGCAGTTCAAGTTCTAGCAGCTCAAGCTCGAGTTCTAGC
>NC_051408.1:2073281-2073489 GCF_015228065.2 Penaeus monodon
GAGTAGCTCAAGCTCTAGTAGTTCAAGTAGTTCTAGCTCAAGTAGTTCCAGCTCAAGTAGTAAGTACTCTAAATATAACATTCATTTTTCAAAAGAGAATACTGTATGATTTCTGGAAGGTAAAGTTGTTTGCCATATTCAGTAGTGATTCCATATTTAAATTAAGTTCATATTTAGTAAATGTATCAAAAAACATTTGCCCCCCCCC
>NC_051408.1:2073510-2073628 GCF_015228065.2 Penaeus monodon
TACTGATAACAAAAATGTTATTATCTCCATATACTTCAGTAAAAGTGCTGGTTAATAGTAAGTATAACTAAATATTTGGCTTCTCACTCATTAGCCACATCAGTTCACATTGAATGTT
>NC_051408.1:2073737-2075347 GCF_015228065.2 Penaeus monodon
ATCTTATGCTTTCATAAATTCCTTACTTTTAAGCATGAGTATTGGTAATGTATCATTGATATTGTTCCAGCGTCCACTATTCTTTATTTTGTAATTACTGACCAACCCTTATCCCTTAACCTTAGGGTCACCTTCGACTTCAAGTGCTTCTTTATCAAGCTCAGACTTACTGTCACAGTTAACAAATACCAACAATCAAAAATCCTGTAGTGCAAGTTCATCTTCTAATGGAGTTCCTAGTTCCTGCAGCTTAATGGTTCCTTGTTCATGTGTAGCGGAATTAGGTTCTAGCTCAAGCATGTCAAGTAATAGTTACTACACAAGCTCAAGTGATACTCCTCCATGTATCCAACCCTCAACATCTAGTAGTTCATCAATCTCAACATTTTCAGGGGAAATGTCAGAGAGTCTGGTTCTCTCTCCTGATTATAGTTTTTATGCAAGTATCTCCAGTTTTAGCTGTAGTAGCAAAGCAAGTATAGTTGAGAGTAAATCATCGGATGATACGAGAACCTTCAGCACATCCAGTTTTTATTTTTCTTCAAGTTCCAGTCTTAGTATTTCTCGCCCAGAATTTAGTTCCAGCATGAGCATTTCAATTATTAGTAGTTACACAAGCTTAACTAACACTCTTTCAAGTACCAGCAGCTTCAGGCCATGTAGTTCATCACTTCCAGCATTTCCAGAAAGTGGTGAATTATCTGACAGTGCAATCAACCCTTCAGATTACAGTTATTCCTCAAGTAGTAATAGAAGGACTAAGCCTAGGTAACAGAGGATCATCAGAAAGCATTCTGAAAAGCTCTTTCTGTAGTTCACCTTCAAGTCGTCCTCTTATTAAAGAATTAAGTTATAGCTCCAGTTCTGTCCCAAGTAGTTTTAGTAGAAGTTCACTCATTGAGCCTAGTCTCTCCAGCTTCACAAGTTTAAGATCGTTCTCAGATAAGTTCACTTTGGTTCAAGAACTCTGAGATCCAGCAGTTACGGAAGTTCAAGCATCAGTTCTTATGGTTCAAGTTCCAGTCATCGTAGTACACTAGAATTATGTTCTTGTTCATCATTTTCAGCATTTTCAGAAAGTAGTGAAACACTGAATATGGCAGTCTCTCCAGATTATAGTACATATTTAAGTATCTCAAGTTTAAGCCCAAGTGATAGCATTTCTAATCACCTTAGTAGCATCTTGAGTTCTTGCCCAAGCACATCAAGAAATAGTTACACAAAATCAGCATCAAGTAGTTCATCAGTTTCAGCTCTCTCTGATGGTAATGATACAACTGACAATATAATTATTCCTCCAGATTATAGTCTATTTTTGAGCATCTCTGGGATTAGCTCTCCTAAATCAAGTTACAGCTCAAGTCTGGTATCATTTATTAGCTCAAGCTCCTCTGATTTTAGCACCTGTTCAGAAAATTAAGCTTCAATTCAAGTGTTTTGGAATCAAGTTCCAGCAACAGTGTTACCTATAGCTTAAGTTCAAGTCGATTCAGCATTTCTAGTTTAAGTCAAGTGGATGGCTCTAAGCTCAATATAAATGGCCCTCAAATTGGCCAGGGTAGGTTTTGTGACTGGGTATTTATTGCTCTGTTGTCCATTCTATGAAATCT
>NC_051408.1:2075478-2076043 GCF_015228065.2 Penaeus monodon
GAAATTAATTCTTAAGAGGTTGATGTTGATATTCATATCCAGCATAAAATTAGTATGATAAAACACAGACCAAGCTCAAATTTGTTTACAATACACCAATTTTTGGATGGGTTATAGCCCTCTATTGACCATAAGTATAATGTCAGACTGTGGAATGGGCAATAATAGCAACACGGTAGTGAAACATTTAATGCACTATAGTAAATTCACTGTGGAGTTGAGATTATTAATCTATCTTTGACATATTTTCACTAATCAATCTATTTTATAAATCCCAGGGACAGATGGTTGCTCCAGTAGTTCCAGTAGAAGTTATTCCAGCATTCCAAGTGGTAGCTTTAGCTCAAGTTATATCAGTAGCTCGTCCATTAGTAGTGTCAAAGCAGATGTTCCAAATGGTATGCAGTTCGCTTCAAGTAGTTACAGTGCCAGCAGCTCTAGTATCTCAATCAAGAGTTGTAGTTCAAGTAGTTCAAATAACTACAACAGTTCAAGTGTATTTAAAGTTATAAGAGACATAGGGCGTGCAGAAGCTAGAAGGGCAGGCAATCAACAAGGTCATGGT
>NC_051408.1:2077529-2078128 GCF_015228065.2 Penaeus monodon
TTAGGGCATAAACATACCATGACCTTGTTGATTGCCTGCCCTTCTAGCTTCTGCACGCCCTATGTCTCTTATAACTTTAAATACACTTGAACTGTTGTAGTTATTTGAACTACTTGAACTACAACTCTTGATTGAGATACTAGAGCTGCTGGCACTGTAACTACTTGAAGCGAACTGCATGCCATTTGGAACATCTGCTTTGACACTACTAATGGACGAGCTACTGATATAACTTGAGCTAAAGCTACCACTTGGAATGCTGGAATAACTTCTACTGGAACTACTGGAGCAACCATCTGTCCCTGGGATTTATAAAATAGATGATTAGTGAAAATATGTCAAAGATAGATTAATAATCTCAACTCCACAGTGAATTTACTATAGTGCATTAAATGTTTCACTACCGTGTTGCTATTATTGCCCATTCGACAGTCTGACATTATACTTATGGTGAATAGAGGGCTATAACCCATCCAAAAATTGGTGTATTGTAAAAAAATTTGAGCTTGGTCTGTGTTTTATCATACTAATTTTATGCTGGATATGAATATCAACATCAACCTCTTAAGAATTAATTTCTGAAACTAGATAAAAAAATA
>NC_051408.1:2078237-2079839 GCF_015228065.2 Penaeus monodon
AGAATGGACAACAGAGCAATAAATACCCAGTCACAAGACCTACCCTGGCCAATTTGAGGGCCATTTGTATTGAGCTCAGAGCCATCCACTTGACTTAAACTAGAAATGCTGAATCGACTTGAACTTAAGCTATAGGTAACACTGTTGCTGGAACTTGATTCCAAAACACTTGAATTGAAGCTTAATTTTTCTGAACAGGTGCTAAAATCAGAGGAGCTGGAGCTAATAAATGATACCAGACTTGAGCTGTAACTTGATTTAGGAGAGCTAATCCCAGAGATGCTCAAAAATAGACTATAATCTGGAGGAATAATTATATTGTCAGTTGTATCATTACCATCAGAGAGAGCTGAAACTGATGAACTACTTGATGCTGATTTTGTGTAACTATTTCTTGATGTGCTTGGGCAAGAACTCAAGATGCTACTAAGGTGATTAGAAATGCTATCACTTGGGCTTAAACTTGAGATACTTAAATATGTACTATAATCTGGAGAGACTGCCATATTCAGTGTTTCACTACTTTCTGAAAATGCTGAAAATGATGAACAAGAACATAATTCTAGTGTACTACGATGACTGGAACTTGAACCATAAGAACTGATGCTTGAACTTCCGTAACTGCTGGATCTCAGAGTTCTTGAACCAAAAGTGAACTTATCTGAGAACGATCTTAAACTTGTGAAGCTGGAGAGACTAGGCTCAATGAGTGAACTTCTACTAAAACTACTTGGGACAGAACTGGAGCTATAACTTAATTCTTTAATAAGAGGACGACTTGAAGGTGAACTACAGAAAGAGCTTTTCAGAATGCTTTCTGATGATCCTCTGTTACCTAGGCTTAGTCTTCTATTACTACTTGAGGAATAACTGTAATCTGAAGGGTTGATTGCACTGTCAGATAATTCACCACTTTCTGGAAATGCTGGAAGTGATGAACTACATGGCCTGAAGCTGCTGGTACTTGAAAGAGTGTTACTTAAGCTTGTGTAACTACTAATAATTGAAATGCTCATGCTGGAACTAAATTCTGGGCGAGAAATACTAAGACTGGAACTTGAAGAAAAATAAAAACTGGATGTGCTGAAGGTTCTCGTATCATCCGATGATTTACTCTCAACTATACTTGCTTTGCTACTACAGCTAAAACTGGAGATACTTGCATAAAAACTATAATCAGGAGAGAGAACCAGACTCTCTGACATTTCCCCTGAAAATGTTGAGATTGATGAACTACTAGATGTTGAGGGTTGGATACATGGAGGAGTATCACTTGAGCTTGTGTAGTAACTATTACTTGACATGCTTGAGCTAGAACCTAATTCCGCTACACATGAACAAGGAACCATTAAGCTGCAGGAACTAGGAACTCCATTAGAAGATGAACTTGCACTACAGGATTTTTGATTGTTGGTATTTGTTAACTGTGACAGTAAGTCTGAGCTTGATAAAGAAGCACTTGAAGTCGAAGGTGACCCTAAGGTTGAGGGATAAGGGTTGGTCAGTAATTACAAAATAAAGAATAGTGGACGCTGGAACAATATCAATGATACATTACCAATACTCATACTTAAAAGTAAGGAATTTATGAAAGCATAAGAT
>NC_051408.1:2079945-2080063 GCF_015228065.2 Penaeus monodon
AACATTCAATGTGAACTGATGTGGCTAATGAGTGAGAAGCCAAATATTTAGTTATACTTACTATTAACCAGCACTTTTACTGAAGTATATGGAGATAATAACTTTTTTGTTATCAGTA
>NC_051408.1:2080089-2080784 GCF_015228065.2 Penaeus monodon
GGCAAATGTTTTTTGATACATTTACTAAATATGAACTTAATTTAAATATGGAATCACTACTGAATATGGCAAACAACTTTACCTTCCAGAAATCATACAGTATTCTCTTTTGAAAAATGAATGTTATATTTAGAGTACTTACTACTTGAGCTGGAACTACTTGAGCTAGAACTACTTGAACTACTAGAGCTTGAGCTACTCGAACTTGAACTGCTTGAACTTGAGCTTGAACTACTTGAACTTGAGCTTGAACTGCTAGAACTCGAGCTTGAGCTTGAACTGCTAGAACTCGAACTTGAGCTTGAACTGCTAGAACTCGAACTTGAACTGCTAGAACTCGAACTTGAACTGCTAGAACTCGAGCTCGAACTGCTCGAGCTTGAGCTACTTGAGCTTGAACTTGAACTACTAGAAGATGAACTGCTTGAACCTTGAATATAAATAGATGTGTTAGAATTATGGTAAACTTTAGTTTGATTTATTTTTGATTTACATAATATAATTTGATATTAAGTTAGTTCAAAAGAGAATAATAATGTTCATTTTAAAATTGCAGATATATTTCATTTATAAGAAAGAATTATATTCTGAAACAAAGAAAACAACTGGATTATCATGCATATAGAGTAAATACTAGTTAACATCATTTTAAAAACCACTTTAAATAAATTTGGTATTAAGGAACAATGTAATGT
>NC_051408.1:2080815-2081174 GCF_015228065.2 Penaeus monodon
CCAGCAGATACCTTTACACACATACAAACATACTCTCAGATTATTTATAATCACAGCCAAAGAGTAGGACACACACACACACAAAAAAAAAATTCTTGGGACAGCACACTTTAAATCATCACGTTATTAGATTAAATAAAATGTATATAGATGGCAAGTAAGTTTCAAAGTCTATATAAAATCTCCATATCTATAAAGCTGTTATTATAGCATATGATCAGTGCTGTGAAGAATAAATTTCTTGATGAAGCTTGTGTAATAATTGGTATTGATAAATATTAAACATGTAATAAACTAATACTCTGCGGGAAGAAAGGAGACCTATTAGAACTACAGCCAAAATATGCTAATTTGAATGA
>NC_051408.1:2081199-2081823 GCF_015228065.2 Penaeus monodon
CTGTGTGTTTCAGTGTGATTTTAGATACAAATGTGAAGCAATTTTGTATGATGTTCTTGCTTGAAGTTCTGGAATATGCCTTAGAGGTGTTACACTACAAGAATATATTGAGTTTAAGCTACAGGTATAAGTTGAACTTGAGCTAACTGCTTTTAACACAATGTGATAATCAATGCTGTTTGAACCTAAAAATTATGTGAAAAACAAGTAATTAAGAAGCTTTAAACAATAAAGCAGTTTCATGTGTTATTAGGTTTGTTACATGTAATATAAAGTACCATCATATCCATGCGACGTCAATAAATGTGCAATAGCTTATATTTACAGTATATGCAGTGTATGTATTGTACTGCCAGAATTACTAGAAGCTAAATGTCTAAAACTAACTAAACTTGAGATACTGGAATTACTGGGGCTAATGGAGCCTGGAGGTAAAAGAAAAATAATGATAGTTATTCACTTCATGCTAAAGCATTAGATGCAATAAACCACTTAAACATTAATTACTGTGCTTTAATAAGTATTTAATTAAATTATTTGATTCTGTGAGGATCCAGAATAAGTACTGATAAATATGAATACTGATGGCACTATGCAAAAATTTAAGACCTGAAATTGTTGGGA
>NC_051408.1:2082465-2084374 GCF_015228065.2 Penaeus monodon
TATGGGAGCCTGAACTACAAGAACTAGTGAAACTTGATATGCTGGAGTATTCTGGGTTATTTGAACCTGGTAAAAGATAGTTTACTGATGTAAGAGTAAAATCATACAATACAAATTAAGGAATCAGAAATCCTATTCTGTAGGACTCTATTATTGATTATATTGGAAGCTACCATTTTCTTATGTTTGGAGCAGCTAAACCAAAATCCACTATAGAAATACATTAATCCCAAAATAAAACTACAGAAACAGTAATTATTTACATAATATACTGATGCTTGAAGAGCATGAAAGAGATATTCCTAAACTCGAACAGCTTGAAGGAATAAAATTTCTTGAACCCGAACCACTGGTACTCTGGAGTTTCATGCCAGATGAAAAGCTGTCATGAAGGTGGCCTGAACTACAGGAACTAATAAAGCTTGAGATATTGAAGTATTCTTGATTACTTGAACCTGAAGATAATTTTAAAATGTGCTATGGAGATTAGAAAATAGGATATAGAATGAATTGTCAAATTCACATGATAGATATTGTACTTGTTTTCCAAAAGAGTAGGATGAAAGTTGAAGAAATCAGTCTTATATAGAGTATCTATTGTATCTATTCCCAAATAGAGGATCACCACCATATGAATGCAATAGAAATGTTCATTTACATAGTATGCTGTAACTTGAAGAACATGAATCTGACAAACTTGACCTATGACTGTGAGGATAAAGTGCCTCTTGAGGATAAAGTACTCCTTAGACCTTAGTCACTAGCATCATAAGTACTCAAGGTAGAGGGAAAGACTTTGAATTACAAGAACTAATCAAGCTTGATATACTGGTGTTGGATTCCAGACTACTTGAACCTAAAGATTCAATATAGTAACAATAAAATCAGGGTATGTGGTATTATCCTACAGGATGGTGTAAATGTTGGTTGTTGATTGAGTCAGGACTATAATGCATGAAAGTTATGTTTTTTTATGCTTTGTTGGAACATGTATTACAAAAACTATTCTTCACACAAATCTGCTCAAGTTGCCTAAAACTAAAGACAGAATTTTGCATGATTTCAATAAAAAGATTCCTAAATAA
Source organism: Penaeus monodon (assembly GCF_015228065.2). Taxonomy (NCBI): domain Eukaryota; kingdom Metazoa; phylum Arthropoda; class Malacostraca; order Decapoda; family Penaeidae; genus Penaeus; species Penaeus monodon. The sequence continues at coordinate 2,083,551 of NC_051408.1, forward strand.
AACTACCAAAAAACAGTAAATATTTACACAATATACTGATGCTTGAAGAGCACGAGAAAGATATTCCTGGACTTGAGCAACCTGAAGATATGAAACTTCTTGAACCAGAAACACTGGAACTCTGGAGTTTCAAACTAGGTGAAAAGTTGCCATGAAGGGAACCTGAACTACAGGATCTAATAAAGCTTGAGAGACTGGAGTTTCCCTGGGAGCCTGAACCTGATGAGAGTTTAAAGGTGGGAAATGTTAGAAAATAAAATATGGCCTACACTAGTTATTGATAAAATTATCAAATGTAATATATTTTCTCCCTAAACAATGCGAGTAGAACTGATCACAGTTAATGAAAGCATTCCTCTACACAGCAAAATCATATTTATCCCACAGAACAAAATCCCCATAGTATGACCGCAGTAAAAGTGCATTTACATAGTACGCTGACACTTGAGGAGCATGAGGTTGCAAAACTTGACCTATGGCCTCTAGAGGAACTGGCTCTTGAGTAGCTTGAGGACATATAACTTCCTGAGATTGAGTTACGGATACTAGAGACACTCATGGAAGATGAAAGATTGTCACGGTGGAAGCCTGAACTACAAGAACTGCTGAGGCTTGATATGCTGGAGACTTTGGGGCTATGTGAACCTGAGAACAGTAGGTAAATGTAAAGGTGATATTTAGGACAAGATACCGTATACATTATTTGTGATTCGAGTCATGAATATAGAGTATAAAGGATAGAAAAATGAGGAAAAATTACATAAATCAATTTGATGCTAAATTTGCACTGACTACTCACTTTCAGAAATATTACTTTATATGCA
>NC_051408.1:2084393-2088130 GCF_015228065.2 Penaeus monodon
AATATCTCTAAATTCACAAACAATATAAAGTATTACATGTTACGCTGAAGCTTGAAGAACAGGAGGGTGATACACTTGGGCTATTTAAGCTGACATCATTTGAACTGCAGGAACTTCTAGTACCAGAATTTCTGTAGCTACTGGGAGCAGTGCTATCTGAGCAACTAGAGCTTAATAAACTTGAAGAAATTGGAATAAAGGCAGAGGAAAGGCTTGGGATTGAACCTGCAGAAAATGGTTACATTAAATATTTCAGAGCCATCTGATGTGATGCACAATTCAAAATAGATTATTATCATAAGTGCTTATGTTGAGCTACATGATTTATTATAGATTTATTGTTTTTTATTGTGATATATACACCTAACAGCACATACAGCAATGGAAATCCAATATTGTACACTGAACTTTCACTGAAGGTCAAGAAAAACCTACTTGAACTACCATACATGGAACTGCTAGAACTGTAAGAACTCCTTGCTTCCTCTATATCTACATAGCTTCTAGAACCTGGGCTCTTGAAACTTTCTTGATTCCCCGGGAATGAATTGTCAACATTACTAAAGACAGAAATGCTAGAACTACTACTTCTGGACCTCTGTGAAAGTGAACCTGTAGAGAGAACATCAGAACAATGAGACTCCATAAGAAAAGTTCTATACCAGGTTACTGTTTCAGACTAGAAATTATAAAACAAAAAGTCTGATTTTTTTTTATACTAATTATAAATATATAGGGTAAATTGCACTAAGACAATGAAACATAAGATATAGGATTAATCAGATGATTTTAAGTTCGAGCTCCTAACGCTGGTGGTAAAGATGTAAAGTTTCAGATGAAATATGTGCTTTTTTGCATTTCTTCAACTCAGATTATCTATACAAGTGGGGACGTTAAAACGAGATTTCTGAACTTACAGCATTTGTAATGTTAAGAATGCTAGGAATACTTTTAAACAAACTTGCAGATAAAGGAGTAAAAAGAAAAAGAAAATGGAACCTTTGAAAAATCTACAAAGGAAACAACAGGGCTACTCGGAAATGAACCCGAAGGAGAAATGGGTCTTTAGAGATAATATAAAAGAAAAATCAATTATTTTGTAGGGTGAGAGGATTTATAAATTCAGTACACAATTACTTTGCCTAATGATACTTGAAAGAGAGCTGACAAAGATTAAGCTGCTTGAACTTATAAACTATGGCTACTGAAAAAGCTGTAAACTGTAATGCAAAACTTTTTAGAACTACTTTGTAGCCACTAAAACCAACACTGTGACTAAAGATGAAGAATAACTTTGAATTTAGAAGGTATAACTACAAAATTTACTGGAATTTACTTTTTATGCTGACACTTGAAGAACAAGATGGGGATGAGATGCTGGATCTGCTTGATTCTAATTCCACTGAACTGACATAGCTTGAACTCAAGGAACTGAATAAACTCAAACTACTGGAACAACTAAAACTACTTGAGCAACTGTAGAATGAGATACTTGAGCTGCTAGACTTTGATATACTAGAACAGCTAAGCCGTGATTCACTTGAAACTGAACCTGGAGATAGAAAAAGAAACAAAATAAAAATGATCATGCTATATTTTACTCTAGTTTAGGATCGAAAATGGAGAACCCTCTGACTTGCAAATGACAAAGGAGAATACAGTTAAAGACCATATGTTAAATTGAGGTGTTTGTTACTAAAATGTAAATATAACATTTCCAGTCTCAAGGATGTAAGTGAACTTTACTTGTGATGGCACACGATGAGGAGGATGGAGATATAATATTAGAAATACTACTTGATTCTGAGCTTGAATGACTCTCAAAGCTGCTGATGGAGCTTGGAGTGATAGGTGGAAGGAAGCTTGAACTTATACTACTGAAGACTGAGAAACTTGGGATTCTGGAGCAACTTGAGACAAAGTTATTTGAATCAATGGAGCATGGAAGAGCTGAATAGTTTGGACTAAGAGTAGGAATGCCTGAAGCTGAACCTAGGGAAAAAATCAATGATAAAAAGTTTGCAAGCCTACCATTACTGTTCCATTATAAAAATACATTTTCACATATTTACACAGGTAAAAATGAGAATTACTTTCTAAGAACATTAAAAAAGACAGTATTATGAAAATATTAAATGATACAGATACAATGGTATAACTATAACTATACAACTAACATTTACTTTTTACGCTGATACTTGATGAGCTAGACAGGGATGAGATACTGGATCTGTGATCTGATCTTAGTTCTAAGTCCCCTGAGCTGATACAGCTCAAACTCTCAGAACTGCATAAGCTTAAACTACTGAAACACTGGTTTTCATAGCTTGATATACCTGAGCTTCTAGACTCTGGTGTAATGGAAGGGCTAAGGCTAATACTTGATCCACTTGAAACTGAACCTGAAGATAAAAATAAATTCAGAGCTAATATCAACTAAATACTTAGGCTAAATACTTACTACAGACCAAAAATCCATACATTCCTTAGTAACCGACTTTCCACTTTAGGTTAAGTATCAGCATGGTTTTAGAAGATACATACAAAATAATTAAGAGAGAGAGGAAGAACGCACTAAGAGTTATACATGGATTTGTTTTACAAGAATTATACTTTTCAATGAATATCATATATAACAGAGAGAAAAATGGCTGAGCGAAACACTTGAGGTGCTCGTGCAGCTACAGAATGAACTCTTTGAACTACTTTGGCTTGGAAGAAATTAATAACTTAAATTAAGACTAAACTAAAAAGTAAACACATAGGAAAATCAAACTTTTTTCAGCATTGAAAAAAAAAGTTATGCTCCTACAATTTATATATTTCAATACAAATGTAGTTCTCACGTGTACTTAATATCTACACTAAGAACAATGTAAATGCAAAATACTGAAAATGCAAAAGGATATAACTACAACTATTCAACTAATATTTACTTTTTATGCTGACACTTGAAGAACAAGATAAGGATGAGATACTGGATCTGCTGTCTGATCTTGGCTGTAAGTCCCCTGACCTGATACAGTTTGAACTCTCAGAACTGAATAAACTTAAACTACTGGAACTACTTAAACTGTGGCCTCTTGAGCAACTGTAGAATGAGATACTTGAGCTGCTAGACTCTGATATACTAGCACAGCTAGGGTTAATACTTGATCCATTTGAAACTGAACCTGAAGATGAAAAATAATTTCAAAATGCTAGTATACATCAAGAACTGAAGTTCAAAACACTAATCACAATATATATAATTCATCATGAATAACATTCTAATTAGGTTAATTATCTGCTGGTTGTGGAAAGATATGCAATGCACCTGAGATTAAGACAAAATCTTGAATAGTATGTAAATTTGAAAAAAAAATTCTTGCTATTATATGACGAAAAAGGGAAAATACAATCATAACTCATGCTTCACTACACAAATATAATAAATCAAGAAATTTGTGATTACTCTATTGGTACCACATTCTAAATCACAGAAATGAAAATGAACATTACTTGTAATGGCACTTGAACAGGGAATACTGAAAATGCTACTTGATTCTGAGCTCAAACTGTGCTCTAAGCTGCTGGTGAAGCTTGGAGTGACAGGTGGAATGAAGCTTGAACTTATACTACTGAAGATTGAGAAACTTGGGCTTGTGGGCTTATTAGAAATTGAGTTATTTGAATCACTGGAGCATGGAAGAGCTGAATAGCTTGAATTAAGACTGGGAATGCCTGAAGTTGAACCT
>NC_051408.1:2088156-2093379 GCF_015228065.2 Penaeus monodon
TTCACAAATCTACAATTACAGTTTTAGTATAAAATACATTCTTATATATTTCCCCGAGATGAAAATAAGCCTAAATTTCTAAAAGACAGTAAGGCTATAGTATATCAGAAATGCTAAATTATACAGATCTTATCCCAGAACAATTATACAACTGAGATTTACTTTTTATGCTGACACTTGAAGAGCATGACAGGGATGCGATGCTGGATCTGCTGTCTGATTTTGGTTCTACGTCCCCTGACCTGATGCTCCTTGAACTCACAGAACTAAATAAACTAAGACTACTGGAACTACTGAAACTCTGGCTATTTGAGCAACTGTAGAATGAGGTACTTGAGTTTCTAGTTGTTGATATACTTGAACAACAAAGGCTAATACTTGATCCACTTGAAACTGGACCTGAAGATAAAAGAAATTTGAAGAGCTAATGTAGAGGTTAAAACTACGACCAAAAATCCATACATTCCATGGCAAACGACTTCCCAATTGAAATTCCAACAACAGTTTTAGAAGGTATATAATGCAGTTAAGAGAGAGCAAGAAAGACCTATGAAGGAACTAAATAACTAAAACTATTAATGATGTTGAACCTGAAGGCAAATCATTATTTTATAGCATAAAAAAGGAAAGTTTTTTTCCACATACTTTGCATATCTATACTCATACAATAGAAAAGCAAAATTATATAACTACAACTATACAACTAATATTTACTTTTTTTGCTGACTGATCTTGGTTCTAAGCTCCCTGAACTGATGCAGCATGAATGCAAGGAACTGAACAAACTCAAACTACTGGAACTACTGAAACTCTGACTATTTAAGCAACTGTAGAATGAGATACTTGAGCTGCTAGACTCTGGTATGCTAGAACAGCTAGGGTTTAACTGAACCCTGAAGATTGAAAAGTCAAATGGAAATTGAAATTGAACCTGAAGATGAAAAGTCAATGCAACAGTGCCAGTATGTATCAGTTTTACATACCTATATGCTTATACACTGGAAAACCAAAATGATATAACTACACTACTACTAGTTACTTTTTATGCTGATACTTGAAGAACAAGATAGGGATGAGATGCTGGACTTGCTGTGTGATCTTGGCTCTAAGTCCCCTGAACTGATGCAGCTTGAACTCAAGGAACTGAATAAACTCAAACTACTGGAACAACTGAAACTCAGGCTACTTGAGCAACTGTAGAATGAGATACTTGGGCTGCTAGACTCTGATATACTAGGACTGCTAGAGATAATACTTGATCCACTTGAAATTGAACCTGAAGACAAAAATCAATTGAAAATGCTAGTAAGCATCAAGGGTCAAGGCTCAAACCACAAACAAAATGTAAAAATTTCATTGGGAATACCTTTCCAGTGTATCTCTTAGGTGCTGAAAAGTATAATGTGCCCTAATTTAGAATTATTACCTGAGTATAAATGATTCAAAAGAAAGGGAGAATACAGCTAAAAATAGTATTTTCATATTCACTAAATTGATATAATAAATGAAGATGTTTGTGACTATTGTATTGGTATCACATTTTTAATTACAAAGATGAAAAGGAACATTACTTATAATAGCCTTTGAAGAGGAAGATGGAGGTGCACTCTTAGCAATGCTACTTGATTCTGAGCTCAAACTCCTCTCTAAGTTGCTGATAGAGCTTGGAGTGATAAATGGAATGAGGCTTGAACTTATGCTACTGAAGATTGAGAAACTTGGACTTGTAAAGCTGCTAGATATTGAGTTATTTGAACCACTGGAGCATCGAAGAACTAAATAACTTGGACTAAGACTTGGAATACCTGACTCTGAACCTAAGGATTGAAATTGAAGAGCTATTATAAAAAGATCATTCATAAACCTACAAATAGGACATTTCATTATGAAAATATATTCTGAAATTACAGGTAAAGAGCATCACATTCTAAGAACATTAATGACACATCATAGTGCAAATACCAAATGATTCAGGTGTAACAGTATAAATGCAAAAAAAAAAATAACATTTACTTTTTATGCTGACACTTGAAGAACAAGATAAGGAAGAGGTGCTGCATCTACTGTCTGATCTTGATCCTATTTCTCCTGAACTCACAGAACTGAATAAACTCAAACTGCTGGAACTACTGAAACTCTGACTATTTAAGCAACTGTAGAATGAGATACTTGAGCTGCTAGACTCTGGTATGCTAGAACAGCTAGGGTTAAAACCTGATCCACTTGAAACTGAACCTGAAGATGAAAAGTCAATGCAACAGTGCCAGTAAGTATCAAGTATTTTACATATCTATACGTTCAAAAACTGGAAAAAACAAAATTATATAATCAAACTACTATTTACTTTTTATGCTGATACTTGAAGAACAAGATAGGGATGAGATGCTGGATTTGCTGTGTGATCTTGGCTCTAAGTCCCCTGAACTGATGCAGGTTGAACTCAAGGAACTGAATAAACTCAAACTACTGGAACAACTGAAACTCAGGCTACTTGAGCAACTGCAGAATGAGATACTTGGGCTGCTAGACTCTGGTATGCTAGAACAGCTAGGGTTAAAACCTGATCCACTTGAAACTGAACCTGAAGATGAAAAGTCAATGCAACAATGCCAGTATATCTCAAGTATTTTACAGATCTATACACTCATATTTGATCCACTTGAAATTGAACCTGAAGGCAAAAATCAATTGAAAATGCTAGTAAGCATCAAGGCCTGAGGCTCAAACCACAAATCAAAATGTAAAAATTTCATTGTTTCTTAGGTGTTAAAAAGTGTAATGTGCTTTCATTTAGAACTATTATCTGGGTATCAAATGATGAAAAAGAAGGAGAATACAGCTAAAAATAGTATTTTCATCTTCACTAAATTAATGTAATAAATTAAGATATTTGTGGCTATTGTGTTGATAACACATTTTAAATTACAAAGATGAAAAGGAACATTACTTATAAAAGCCTTTGAAGAGGAAGATGAAGGTACACTCTTAGCAATGCTACTTGATTCAGAGCTCCAACTCCTCTCTAAGTTGCTGATAGAGCTTGGAGTGACAAATGGAATGAGGCTTGAACTTATGCTACTGAAGATTGAGAAACTTGGACTTGTGAAGCTGCTAGATATTGAGTTATTTGAACCACTGGAGCATCGAAGAACTAAATAACTTGGACTAAGACTTGGAATACCTGAATCTGAACCTAAGGATTGAAATTGAAGAGCTATTATAAAAAGATCATTCATAAACCTACAAATAGGACATTTCATTATGAAAATACATTCTGATATTACATGTAAAGAGCATACCATTCTAAGAACATTAATGACACATCATAGTGTAAATACCAAATGATTCAGGTGTAACAGTATAAATGTGAAGAAAAAAACCATTTACTTTTTATGCTGACACTTGAAGAACAAGATAAGGAAGAGGTGCTGCATCTACTGTCTGATCTTGATCCTATTTCTCCTGAACTCACAGAACTGAATAAACTCAAACTGCTGGAACTACTGAAACTCTGACTATTTAAGCAACTGTAGAGTGAGATACTTGAGCTGCTAGACTCTGGTATGCTAGAACAGGTAAGGGTTATACTTGATCCACTTGAAATTGAACCTGAGGATCAAAAGGCAATGCAACAGTGCCAGTATGTATCAAGTATTTTACATATCTATACATTCATAAACTGGAAAAAGCAAAATTATATAACTAAACAACCACTATTTACATTTTATGCTGATACTTGAAGAACAAGATAGGGATGAGATGCTGGATTTGCTGTGTGATCTTGGCTCTAAGTCCCCTGAACTGATGCAGCTTGAACTCAAGGAACTGAATAAACTCAAACTACTGGAACAACTGAAACTCAGGCTACTTGAGCAACTGTAGAATGAGATACTTGGGCTGCTAGACTCGGATATACTAGGACTGCTAGAGATAATACCTGATCCACTTGAAACTGAACCTGAAGACAAAAATCAATTGAAAATGCTAGTAAGCACCAAGGACTAAAACTTGGAATACGTGAAGCTAAACCTAAGGATTGAATTTGACGAGTTATAATGAAAAAGAACATTTATAATCCTACAATTAGGACATTTCACTAAGAAAATATTTTGAAATTAGATGTTAAGAGCATCACATTCTAAGAACACTAAAGACATATTATAGTGTAAATAACAAATAATTCAGATGTATCATTATAAATGTGACAAAAGAACATTTACATTTTATGCTGACACTTGAAGAACAAGATAAGGAAGAGGTGCTGCATCCACTCTCTGATCTTGATCCTATTTCTCCTGGACTCACAGAACTGAATAAACTCAAACTGCTGGAACTGCTGAAACTCTGACTATTTGAGCAGCTGTAGAATGAGATACTTGAGCTGCTAGACTCTGGTATGCTAGAACAGCTAGGGTTAAAACCTGATCCACTTGAAACTGAACCTGAAGATGAAAAGTCAATGCAACAATGCCAGTATATCTCAAGTATTTTACAGATCTATACACTCATATTTGATCCACTTGAAATTGAACCTGAAGGCAAAAATCAATTGAAAATGCTAGTAAGAATCAAGGCCTGAGGCTCAAACCACAAATCAAAATGTTAAAATTTCATTGTTTCTTAGGTGTTAAAAAGTGTAATGTGCTTTCATTTAGAACTATTATCTGGGTATCAAATGATGAAAAAGAAGGAGAATACAGCTAAAAATAGTATTTTCATCTTCACTAAATTAATGTAATAAATTAAGATATTTGTGGCTATTGTGTTGATAACACATTTTAAATTACAAAGATGAAAAGGAACATTACTTATAATAGCCTTTGAAGAGGAAGATGAAGGTAGACTCTTAGCAATGCTACTTGATTCAGAGCTCCAACTCCTCTCTAAGTTGCTGATAGAGCTTGGAGTGACAAATGGAATGAGGCTTGAACTTATGCTACTGAAGATTGAGAAACTTGGACTTGTGAAGCTGCTAGATATTGAGTTATGTGAACCACTGGAGCATCGAAGAACTAAATAACTTGGACTAAGACTTGGAATACCTGAATCTGAACCTAAGGATTGAAATTGAAGAGCTATTATAAAAAGATCGTTCATAAACCTACAAATAGGACATTTCATTATGAAAATACATTCTGATATTACATGTAAAGAGCCTAACATTCTAAGAACATTAATGACACATCATAGTGTAAATACCAAATGATTCAGGTGTAACAGTAT
>NC_051408.1:2093399-2110380 GCF_015228065.2 Penaeus monodon
TTACTTTTTATGCTGACACTTGAAGAACAAGATAAGGAAGAGGTGCTGCATCTACTGTCTGATCTTGATCCTATTTCTCCTGAACTCACAGAACTGAATAAACTCAAACTGCTGGAACTACTGAAACTCTGACTATTTAAGCAACTGTAGAATGAGATACTTGAGCTGCTAGACTCTGGTATGCTAGAACAGCTAGGGTTAAAACCTGATCCACTTGAAACTGAACCTGAAGATGAAAAGTCAATGCAACAGTGCCAGTAAGTATCAAGTATTTTACATATCTATACGTTCAAAAACTGGAAAAAACAAAATTATATAATCAAACTACTATTTACTTTTTATGCTGATACTTGAAGAACAAGATAGGGATGAGATGCTGGATTTGCTGTGTGATCTTGGCTCTAAGTCCCCTGAACTGATGCAGCTTGAACTCAAGGAACTGAATAAACTCAAACTACTGGAACAACTGAAACTCAGGCTACTTGAGCAACTGTAGAATGAGATACTTGGGCTGCTAGACTCTGATATACTAGGACTGCTAGAGATAATACCTGATCCACTTGAAACTGAACCTGAAGACAAAAATCAGTTGAAAATGCTACTAAGCACCAAGGACTAAAACTTGGAATACTTGGAAGCTAAACCTAAGGATTGAATTTGAAGAGCTATAATGAAAAAGAACTTTATAATCCTACAATTAGGACATTTCACTAAGAAAATATTCTGAAATTAGATGAAAAGAGCATCACATTCTAAGAACACCAATGACATATTATAGTGTAAATAACAAATAATTCAGATGTATCATTATAAATGTGACAAAAGAACATTTACATTTTATGCTGACACTTGAAGAACAAGATAAGGAAGAGGTGCTGTATCCACTGTCTGATCTTGATCCTATTTCTCCTGGACTCACAGAACTGAATAAACTCAAACTGCTGGAACTGCTGAAACTCTGACTATTTGAGCAGCTGTAGAATGAGATACTTGAGCTGCTGGACTCTGGCATGCTAGAACAGCTAGGGTTAAAACCTGATCCACTTGAAACTGAACCTGAAGATGGAAAGTCAATGCAACAATGCCAGTATGTCGCAAGTATTTTACAGATCTATACACTCATATTTGATCCACTTGAAATTGAACCTGAAGGCAAAAATCAACTGAAAATGCTAGGAAACATCAAGGCCTGAGGCTCAAACCACAAATCAAAATGTAAAAATTTCATTGTCTCTTAGGTGTTAAAAAGTATAATGTGCTTTAATTTAGAACTATTATCTGGGTATCAAATGATGAAAAAGAAAGGGAGAATACAGCTATAAATAGTATTTTCATCTTCACTAAATTAATGTAATAAATCAAGATATTTGTGGCTATTGTATTGATATCACATTTTAAATTACAAAGATGAAAAGGAACATTACTTATAACAGCCCTTGAAGAGGAAGGTGGAGGTACACTCTTAGCAATGCTACTTGATTCAGAGCTCAAACTCCTCTCTAAGTTGCTGATAGAGCTTGGAGTGATAAATGGAATGAGGCTTGAACTTATGCTACTGAAGATTGAGAAACTTGGACTTGTGAAGCTGCTAGATATTGAGTTATTTGAACCACTGGAGCATCGAAGAACTAAATAACTTGGACTAAGACTTGGAATACCTGAATCTGAACCTAAGGATTGAAATTGAAGAGCTATTATAAAAAGATCATTCATAAACCTACAAATAGGACATTTCATTATGAAAATATATTCTGAAATTATATGTAAAGAGCATCACATTCTAAGAACATTAATGACACATCATAGTGTAAATACCAAATGATTCAGGTGTAACAGTATAAATGCGACAAAAAAACATTTACTTTTTATGCTGACACTTGAAGAACAAGATAAGGAAGAGGTGCTGCATCTACTGTCTGATCTTGATCCTATTTCTCCTGAACTCACAGAACTGACTGAACTAAATCTGCTGGATCTACTGAAACTCTGACTATTTAAGCAACTGTAGAATGAGATACTTGAGCTGCAAGACTTTGGTATGCTAGAACAGCTAGGGTTAATACTTGATCCACTTGAAATTGAACCTGAAGATGAAAAGTCAATACAACAGTGCCAGTATGTATCAAGTATTTTAAATATCTATACGTTCATAAACTGGAAAAGCAAAATGATATAACTAAACTACAATTTACTTTTTATGCTGACACTTGAAGAACAAGATAGGGATGAGATGCTGGATTTGCTGTGTGATCTTGGCTCTGAACTGATGCAGCTTGAACTCAAGGAACTGAATAAACTTAAACTGAAACTCAGGGTACTTGAGCAACTGTAGAATGAGATACTTGAGCTGCTAGACTCTGATATTCTAGAACAGTTTGAGCTAATACTTGATCCACTTGAAACTGAACCTGAAGATGAAAAATGAATTCAAAATGCTAATATGCATCAAGGACTGAGGCTTACAAATTAAGTTGTTTAATCTTCATTGGGGATTAAATTTTAATCAAGTTGTGTCTCTTAGGTGTTGAAAGATATAATTTACCCAAATTTAGAACTGAAACATTGGTAGTGTTGCAATTTAAAAAAATATCAAGCTATTAATGATAACAAAGGAAGGGAAAATACAGTTAAAGACCATGTTCTGATCTTTACTAAATTAATGCAGTAAATTAGGATCAAGACTATTTAAATTATAAAGAAAAGGAACATTACTTGTAATACCCCTTGCAGAGGAAGAATGAAGTAAACTACTGGCAATGCTACTTGATTCAGAGTTCAAACTACTCTCTAAGCTGCTGATAGAGCTTAGAATGATGCTTGAACTTATACTACTGAAGATTGAGAAACTTGGGTTTGTGAAGCAGTCAGAGAATGAGTTATTTGAACCACTGGAGCATGGAAGAGCTGAATAACTTGGACTAAGACTGGGAATACCCGAAGCTGAACCTAAAGGATTGAAATTGAAAAGCTATAATATGACAGAAAATTATGAAACCTACTAATAGGATATCTCACTATGAAAATATATTCTGAAGTTAGATATAAAAACCATCACATTCTAGCAACATTAAAGATACATCATAATGTAAATAACAAATTATTCAAATACAACAGTATAAATGCGACAAAAGAACATTTACTTTTTATGCTGACACTTGAAGAACAAGATAGGGATGATATGCTGGATCCAGTGTCTGAACCCACAGAACTGAATAAACTCAAACTACTGGAGCTACTGAAACTTGAGCTACTTGAACAACTGATACTTGAGCTGCTAGACTCTGATATACTAGAATAGCTAGGGTTAATGCTTGATCCACTTGAAACCGAACCTGAAGATGAAAAATGAATTCAACAATGCTAATATGTATGATGTATCTTATGCGCTCACACTGGAAGAGCAAAATGTTACTACTACAACTATACAACTATTTACTTTTTATGCTGACATTTGAAGAATAGGATAGGGATGAGATGCTGGATCTGCTGTCTAATCTTGGTTCTGAACTGACACAGCTTGAACTCAGAGAATTGAATAAACTTAAACTACTGGAACTACTGAAACTCTGGCTACTTGAGCAACTGTAGAATGAGATACTTGAGCTGCTAGACTCTGATATACTAGAACAGCTAGAGTTAATACTTGCTCCACTTGAAACTGAACCTGAAGATAAAAAATGAATTCAAAACGCTAGTATGCATCAAGGACTGAGGTTCAAACCAAAGATTAAAGTCCATATACATCATCAGGAACTTTTGTACTGCAATTAATGAAAATATCATCAGGCAAGTAAATAATGACAAAGAATAGAAGAATACAGTTAAAGACCATGTTTTGACCTTCACTAAAATAATATAGTAAATTAGGATCAAGACTGTTATATATTGATATCACCCTTTAGATTATAAAAAAAAAAAAGAACATTACTTGTAATAGCCCTCGAAGAGCAAGGAGGTAAACTACTGACAATGCTACTTGATTCTGTGCTCAAATTACTCTCTAAGTTCCCGACAGAGCTTGGAGATGGAATGATGCTTGAACTTATACTACTGAAGACTGAGACACTTGGGCTTGTGGAGCTGCTAGATACTGAGTTATTTAAGTCACTGGAGAACAGAAGAGCTGAATAACTTGGACTAAGACTTGGAATACCTGAAGCTGTACCTAAAAGGTTGAAAAGCTATGATAAAGAAAATTCATAAACCTACAAACAGGACATTTCATTTTGAAAATGTATTCTGAAATAAGATGTAAAGAGCCTCACGTTATAAGATACATCAAAGATACATTATAATGTAAATACCAAACATTTCAGATGTAACAGTGTAAATGCGACAAAAGAACATTTACTTTTTATGCTGACACTTGAAGAACAAGATAAGGATGAGATACTAGATCCACTGCCTGATGATGATCCTATTTCTCCTGAACTCACAGAACTGAATAAACTCAAACTACTGGAACAACTGAAACTTTGGCTACTTGAGCAACTGTAGAACGAGATACTTGAGCTGCTAGACTTTGATATGCTAGAACAGCTAGAGTTAATACTTGATCCACTTGAAGCTAAACCTGAAGATGAAAAATGAATTCAACAATGCTAGTATGTATCAAGTACTTTACATCTCTATACACTTATACATTGGTAAAGAAAAATGATATAACTACAACTATACAGCTAATATTTACTTTTTATCCTGACACTTGAAGAACAAGACAAGGATGAGATGCTGGATCTGTCTGATCTTGATCCCATTTCTCCTGAACTCACAGAACTGAATAAACTCAAACTACTGGAACTACTGAAACTTTGGCTACTTGAGCAACTGTAGAACGAGATACATGAGCTGCTAGAATCTGATGTGCTAGAACAACTAGGGCTAACACTTGATCCACTTGAAACTGAACCTGAAGATGAAAAATGAATTCAAAACACTAGTATACATTCAAATTTAGAACTGAAACTTTGGTTGTTTTGTAATAAAAGAAAATATCAAGCTAGTAAATAACAAAAAAGGAGAAGACATTTGAGACCATGTTTTGACTCACTAAATTAATGTAGTAAATTAGGATCAAGATTATTATATTGCTATCTCTTTTTTAATTATAAAGAAGAAAGCAACATTACTTGTAATACTCCTTGTAGAGGAAGATGGAGGTAAACTACTGGCAGTGCTACTTGATTCTGAGCTCAGACTACTCTCTAAGCTGATGATTGAGCTTGAAGTGTTAGATAGGATGATGCTTGAAATTATACTACTGAAGAATGAGAAACTTGGGCTTGTGGAGCTAATAGGGATTGGGTTATTTGAACCACTGGAGTATGGAAGAGCTGGATAACTTGGACTAAGACTGAAAATGCCTGAAGTTGAACCTAAGGATTGAAATTGAAGAGCTATTATGAAAAGAAAATTCATAATCCTACAAATAGGACATTTCAATATGAAAATATATTCTGAAATTAGATGTAAAAAAGCATCGTTTTCTAAGAATATTAAAAACACATCATAGTGTCACAAATTATTTATAGGTAACAGTAGTATGCAACAAAAGAACATTTACTTTTTATGCTGACACTTGAAGAACAACATAGAGATGAGATGCTGGATTCCCTGTCTGATCTTGATCCTATTTCTCCTGAACTCACAGAACTGAATAAACTCAAACTACTGGAGCTACTGAAACTCTGGCTACTTGAGCAACTGTAGAACGAGATACTTGAGCTGCTAGACTCTGATATACTAGAACAGCTAGAGTTAATACTTGATCCACTTGAAACTGAACCTGAAGATGAAAAATGAATTCAAAACGCTAGTATGCATCAAGGACTGATGTTCAAAACACAACTTAGAATGTGTATATACTTCAATGGGAATACCATTCTAATCAAGTAGTGTCTCTTAGGCCTTGAAAGATATATTGTACTCAAATTTAGAACTGGAACTTTAGTAGAGTTCAGTTAAGGAAAATATCAGGCGAGTAAAAGATAACAAAGAAAGGGAAAATACTGTCAAAGAATACTTTTATGGACCATGTTTTGAACTTTCATAAATTAATGTAGTAAATTTGGATCAACACTATTATATTGGTATTGCCTTTTGATTACAAAAAAGAAAAGGAATATTACTTGTTATAGCTCTTGAAGAGGAAGATGAAAGTAAACTACCGGCAAAACTACTTGATTCTGAGCTCAAACTACGTTCTGAGCTGCTGATAGTGCTTGGAGTGATAGATGGAATGATGCTTGAACTTATACTACCAAAGGATGAGAAACTTAGGCTTATGGAGCTGCTACAGATTGAATTATTTGAGTCACTAGAGCATGGAAGAGCTGAACCTAAAAGAATAATTGGAATTTAAATGTAATGAGAGAAAAGAAAGTTCATACAAATAGGATATTTCACTATGAAATTATATTTTGAAGTTATAAAAATCATCATGTTCTAAGAACATTAAAGAGATATTGTAATGTAAATATCAAATGATTCAGATGTAATGGTATAACTGCAACAAATGAACATTTACTTTTTATGCTGACACTTGAAGAACAAGATAGAGATGAGATGCTTGATTCACTATCTGATCTTGATCCTATATCTCCTGAACTCACAGAACTGAATAAACTCAAACTACTGGAGCTACTGAAACTCTGGCTACTTGAGCAACTGTAGAAGGAGATACTTGAGCTGCTAGACTCTGATATACTAGAACAGCTAGGGCTAATACTTGATCCACTTGAAACTGAACCTGAAGATGAAAAATTAATTCAACAATGCTTGTATGTATCAAGTACTGAGAATATAACTGCAAATCGAAATATATACTTCAATGGGAATAAATTTTTACTATGAAAACATATTCTGAAATTAGATGTAAAAAATGTCGCATTCTAAGAACATCAAAGAAATATTGTAATATCAAATGATTCAGATATAATCGTATAACTATGACAAATGAACATTTACTTTTTATGCTGACACTTGAAGAACAAGACAGAGATGAGATGCTGGATTCACTATCTGATCTTGATCCTATTTCTCCTGAACTCACAGAACTTAATAAACTCAAACTACTGGAACTACTGAAACTTTGGCTACTTGAGCAACTGTAGAACGAGATACTTGAGCTGCTAGGCTCTGATATACTAGAACAACCAGGGCTAATACTTGATCCACTTGAAACTGAACCTGAAGATGAAAAATGAATTCTATGGTGCTTGTATGTATTAAGTACCGACAATATAATTTCAAATCAGTATGCATATATTTCAATGGGAATACAATTCAAATCAAATTGTGTCTCACGGGTGTTAAAAGATATAATATATCCAAATTTAAAACTAAAACCTGAGTAGCATTACAATATAAGAAAATATGATTTGACTAGTGAGTGATGAAAGGGTTAATAAAGTTATAGATCATGCTTAGAGCTTCATCAAATTAACATAAAAAGTCAAGATACTTGTGACCAGATATTGGTAAAACATTCTCCTTGGCAAAAATTAAAAGCATCATTACTTGTTATAGCTCCTGAAGAGGAAGATGGAGGTAAACTACCGACAATGCTACTTGATTCAGAGCTCAAACTACTCTCTAAGCTGCTGATTGAGCTTGGAGTGATAGATGGAATGATGTTTGAACTTATACTACTGAAGAATGAGAAACTTGGTCTTGTGGAGCTGCTTGAGATTGAGTTATTTGAGCTACTGGAGCATGGAAGAGCTGAGTAACTTGGACTAAGACTTGGAATACCTGAAGCTGAACCTAAAAGAATTATTGAAATTGAAAAGTTATGATTAAAAGAAAGTTTTACACTTACATGTAGGACATTTCACCTTCTAATAGGATTAGACGTATTGTAATGTAAATATCAAATGATTCAGATTTAATAGTATAACTACGACAAATGGACATTTACTTTTTATGCTGACACTTGAAGAACAAGATAGAGATGAGATGCTGGATTCACTATCTGATCTTGATCCTATTTCTCCTGAACTCACAGAACTGAATAAACTCAAACTACTGGAACTACTGAAACTCTGGCTACTTGAGCAACTGTAGAATGAGATACTTGAGCTGCTAGACTCTGATATACTAGAACAGCTAGGGTTAATACTTGATCCACTTGAAACTGAACCTGAAGATGAAAAATTAATTCAACAGTGCTAGTATGTATTAAGTACCAAAGCATATACTTAATTGGGAATACCATTCAAATCAAATAGTGTCTCTCGTGTGTCGAAAGATATGATATACCCAAATATGAAACTAAAACTTGAGTAGCATTGCAATATAACAAACTACAATCTGTCTTGTGAATAATGACAAGGGGTGAATACAGTTATAAACCATGTTTAGAGCTTCATTAATTTAATGTTTTAAGTCAAGATAATTGTGACCATATATTGTTATCACATTTTTCATTACAAAGATAAAAGGGAACATTACTTGTTACAGCTCCTGAAGAGGAAGATTGAGGTAAACTACTGACAATGCTACTTGATTCAGAGCTCAAACTACTCTCTAAGCTGCTGATTGAGCTTGGAGTGATAGATGGAATGATGCTTGAACTTATACTACTGAAGACTGGGAAACTGCTTGTGGAGTTATTTGAACTACTGGAGCATGGAAGAGCTGAATAAATTGGACTACGACTGGGAGTACCTGAAGCTGAACCTAAAAGAATGATTGAAATTGAAAAGTTATGATTAACAGAAAGTTTTACACCTACAAATAGGACATTTCACTATGAAAATATATTCTGAAATTAGATGTAAAAAACATCACATTCTAAGAACAGAGATATTGAAATGTAAATATCAAATGATTCAGATATAATGGTATAACTACAACAAATGGACATTTACATTTTATGCTGACACTTGAAGAACAAGATAGAGATGAGATGCTGGATTCACTATCTGATCTTGATCCTATTTCTCCTGAACTCACAGAACTGAATAAACTCAAGCTACTAGAATTACTGAAACTCTGGCTACTTGAGCAACTGTAGAACGAGATACTTGAGCTGCTAGGCTCTGATATACTAGAACAGCTAGGACTAATAGCTGATCCACTTGAAACTGAACCTGAAGATGAAAAATAAATTCAACAGTGCTCGTATTTATCAAGTACTGATGATATAATTGCAAATCAAAATGAATATACTTCTTTGGGAATACCATTCAAATCAAATAATGTTTCTTAAAACTAAAATATGAGTAGCATTACAATATAAGAAAATACAGTCTGATTTGTGAATAATGACAAGGGGTGAATACAGTTATAAACCATGTTTAGAGCTTCAGTAAATTAATGTTAAGTCAAGATACTTGTGACCATGTACTGGTATCACAATTTCCGTTACAAAGATGAAAAGGAACATTACTTGTTATAGCTCTTGAAGAGGAAGATGGAAGTAAACTACTGACAATGCTACTTGATTCAGAGCTCAAACTCCTTTCTGAGCTGCTGATTAAGCTTAGAGTGATAGATGGAATGATGCTTGAACTTATACTACTGAAGAATGAGAAACTTGAGCTTGTGGAGCTGCTAGAGATTGAGTTATTTGAGCCAGTAGAGCATGGAAGAGCTGAATAACTTGGACTAAGACTGGAAATACCTAAAGCTGAACCTAAAAGAATTATTGAAATTGAAAAGTTATGATATAAGAGAGTTTTACACCTACAAATAGGACATTTCACTATGAAAATATATTCGGAAATTAGATGTAAAAAGCATCACATTCTAGGAACATTAAAGCCATTGTAATATCAATATCAAATGATTCATATGTAATGATATAACTATGCCAAATGAACATTTACTTTTTATGCTGACACTTGAAGAACAAGATAGAGATGAGATGCTGGATTCACTGTCTGATCTTGATCCTATTTCTCTTGAACTCACAGAACTGAATAAACTCAAACTGCTGGAACTACTGAAACTCTGGCTACTTGAGCAACTGTAGAATGAGATACTTGAGCTGCTAGACTCTGATATACTAGAACAGCTAGGGCTAATACTTGATCCACTTGAAACTGAACCTGAAGATGAAAAATTAATTCAACAGTGCTAGTATGTATCAAGTACCAAAGCATATACTTAATTGGGAATACCATTCAAATCAAATAGTGTCTCTCGGGTGTCGAAAGATGTGATATACCCAAATATGAAACTAAAACTTGAGTAGCATTGCAATATAGCTAAATACAATCTGACTTCTGAATAATGACAGGGGTGAATATAGTTATAAACCATATTTATAGCTTCATTAATTTAATGCTTTAAGTCAAAATAATTGTGATCATCTATTGTTATCACATTTTTCATTACAAGGATGAAAAGGAACATTACTTGTTATAGCTCTTGAAGAGGAATATTGAGGTAAACTACTGACAATGCTACTTGATTCAGAGCTCAAACTACTCTCTACGCTGCTGATTGAGCTTGGAATGATAGATGGAATGATGCTTGAACTTATACTACTGAAGAATGAGAAACTTGGGCTTGTGGAGCTGCTAGGGTTATTTGAGCCAGTAGAGCATGGAAGAGCTGAATAACTTGGACTAAGACTGGAAATGCCTAAAGCTGCACCTAAAAGAATTATTGAAATTGAAAAATTATGATATAAGAAAGTTTTACACCTATAAATAGGACATTTCACTATGAAAATATATTCGGAAATCAGATGTCAAAAACATTACATTCTAGGAACATTAAAGACATATTGTAATATCAATATCAAATGATTCAGATGTAATGGTATAACTACAACAAATGAACATTTACTTTTTATGCTGACACTTGAAGAACAAGACAGAGATGAGATGCTGGATTTACTGTCTGATCTTGATCCTATTTCTCCTGAACTCACAGAACTGAATAAACTCAAACTACTGGAACTACTGAAACTCTGGCTACTTGAGCAACTGTAGAACGAGATACTTGAGCTGCTAGACTCTGATATACTAGAACAGCTAGGGCTAATAATTGATCCACTTGAAACTGAACCTGAAGATGAAAAATGAATTTAACAATGCTAGTATGTATCAAGTACTGAGGATATGATTGCGAATCAAAATATATATACTTCATTGGGAATACCATTCACATCAAATAGTGTCTCTCAGGAGTTGAAAGATATAATATGTCTAAATTTAAAACTAAA
Organism: Penaeus monodon; assembly: GCF_015228065.2. NCBI lineage: Eukaryota > Metazoa > Arthropoda > Malacostraca > Decapoda > Penaeidae > Penaeus > Penaeus monodon. Next base: position 2,104,576 of record NC_051408.1, read on the forward strand.
ACTTGATCTGACTAATGAATGATGACAAGAGGTGAATACAGTTATAAAGCATGTTTAGAGGTTCATTAAATTCATGAAATAAGACATGATACTTGTGTCCATGTAATATTTTATGACAAAGATGAAAAGGAACATTACTTGTTATAGCTCTTGAAGAGGAAGAGGAAGGTAAACTACTGACAATGCTACTTGATTCAGAGCTCAAACTACTCTCTAAGCTGCTGATTGAGCTTGGTGTGATAGATGGAATGATGCTTGAACTTATACTACTGAAGGCTGGGAAACTTGGGCTTGTGGAGCTGCTAGAGATTGGAAGAGCTGAATAACTTGCACTAAGACTGGGAATACCTGAAGCTGAACCTAAAAGAATGATTGAAATTGAAAAGTTATGATTAAAACTAAATTTTACACCTACAAATTAGACATTTCACTAAGAAAATATAATCTGAAATTAAATGTAGAATTCTAAGAGCATTAAAGACATATTGTAATGTAAATATCAAATGATTCAGATGTAATGGTATAACTATAACAAATAAACATTTACATTTTATGCTGACACTTGAAGAACAAGATAGAGATGAGATGCTGGATTCACTGTCTGATCTTGATCCTATTTCTCCTGAACTCACAGAACTGAATAAACTCAAACTACTGGAACTACTGAAATTCTGGCTACGAGAGCAACTGTAGAAGGAGATACTTGAGCTGCTAGACTCTGATATACTAGAACAACTAGGGCTAATACTTGATCCACTTGAAACTGAACCTGAAGATGAAAAATTAATTCAACAATACTTTTATGCAACAAGTACTGAGGATATAACTGCAAATCAAAATATATATATTTAATTGGGAATTCAATTCAAATCAAATAGTGTCTCTCAAGTGTTGAAAGATAATGTACCTAAATTTAAAACTAAAACGTGAGTAGCATTGCAATATAAGAAAATATGATCTGACTAGTATTGGTATCACTTTTTTCCTTACAAAGATGAAAAGGAACTTTACATGTTACAGCTCTTGAAGAGGAAGATTTGGAGATAAATTCCTTGAGATAGTATGTGAAATATTGCTTTGATGTTGAAAAATATAAAATGTAAGTTAGAGAGACAGAGGTAGATATGTATGAATGCAGTTCCACTAAATTTTCACCAGAGTCAATGACATCAGATATGATTTAATACCATGTATCACTAGAATAAAAGTGGACATTACTTGTGGTAACACTTGAAGAAGAGCATGGGGATAAAATACTGGAAATGTTACTTGATTCCGAGTTCAAAACACTTTCTATGCTGCTGATGGAGCTTGGACTGAGAGAGATAACGAAGCTTGAACAACTAACACTACTGCTGATTGAGAGACTTGAACTTCCGGGACTACTAGAGCTTGAACATGGAAGACCTAAATAGCTTGAACTGTTAGTGCTTGAAGATGAACCTGAAGGAAATGCTAAATCTTTCAGCATCAAAAAATAAATGTTCAAAAACCTGTATGTTTCAATACAATTTTTTTTCACATATAATGACTCTCAGTACATATGTATACATCATCCCAAAGATGGAAATGGTTATTACTTGTGGTAAATCTTGAAGAAATTAAAGATATAGTACTGGAAATACCTGAGTCAGATCTCAAAGTACTTTCTATGCTGTTGATGGAGTCTGGACCCACAGGGGTAATGATGCTTGACCTACTTATACTGTTAAAGACTGATACACTTGAGCTTCTCATGCTGTTAGAAATGGAGCATTTTGAACTACTGGAGCTTGGAGGTACTGAATAACTTGAACTAAGACTGCTTAAAGATGATTCTGAAGGAAAAGCTCAACTATAAATGTATGAAAAATGAAATTTATTGACAAAAATGAGACAAATTAGATCATATCACTGCATGAAACATAAAGTGATACAAATATAATTGTTAGACTAGCAGGACACTGCATAATCAATATTTACTTTTTTTGCTGATGCTTGAAGAACAAGACATTGGTGATATGTTAGATCTGCTGCATCTTGTTTCTAAGTCCTCTGAACTTACACAGCTTGAACTTGCAGAACTGAATACACCCAAACCACCAGAACTACTAAAACTGTGGCTACTTGAGCTGATAGACTTTGATATACTAGAACACATTATGCTTGAGACACTTGAAACTGAACCTGCAGACAGAAATACAATTCATAGGGCTGTTACATATTGAGTACTGTGAATAAGACTAAAGATCAAATTTCTCTTTACGTTTTGTGCAAAATGACTTCCTCTATAAGAAAAATATTGGTAGTCTCAGAAGAGGTATAATGAACTAGATTTATGATCCTACAACTGAAGAAAATATTGAGATGTTTGCTTTGGAAATGATGAAAAGGAAAGAGTGAGATACATATGTAGAGGTAAATATTAGTGATAAATAGTGATATTACTTTTTTCATAAAATTATACAATTACTGTATTATTATAACATTCTTACAAGTAATCCCAAAGATTTAAAAGGACATTACTTGATGAGAAACTTGAAGAAGGAGATAAAGTACCAGAAATACTACTTGATTCTAGTTGAAGCTACTTTCCACGCAGCTGATGGAACTTGGGCTGATAGAAGTTTTGAAGCTTGAACTACTTATACTACTGATAAATGATAAACTTGAGCTTCTGGAACTACTAGAGAGTGAGCTCTCTGAACTACTGGAGGATGGATGCACTGAGCAGCTTGAACTAAGACTGGAAATGCCTGAAGCTGTATAGAAATAAAAAGTTCGATTTCAAAATATATTAGAAAGAAAAGCTGATAACCCTACAGTTGGGAGATACAGTACCATGCATATATTTTAAGACAAAAATAAGTATCAGTAAGAAATAAGAAAATCAAAGACATCAAATAAGAAAATCAAAGAATTTTTTTTCCAAGAAATGTCCAATAATTTGGTTGTATTCACACTACATTTAAACTATTCAATTGATATTTACTTCTGCTGATGCTTGATAAACAAGACATGGATTTGATACTAGGACTGCTGTTTAATTTTGGTTCCAGGCTTCCTGAACTGACACAGCTTGAAATCTGAGAACTGTGTAAACTCAGAATACTAGAGCTAAAGCTTTGGCTACTCGAGGAGCAGTAGAGTAAATCACTTGAGCTTCTAGATTCTGGTATGCTAGAAGAGCTAATGCTAATACTTGATCCATGTGAAAGAGAATCTGAAGTTAGAAAACAAGTACATATGAAAGGACTATAACTGGGACACAAGATCTTAATTTATTTGTTACTAAAGGGACATTACTTGTGGTGACACTTGAAGAGGAGGAAGGAAGTGAAATACTCCTACTACTATTTGGAACACTTGAGCTTCTAGATTTCCTAGAGACTGAACTATCTGAATGGCTAAAACATGGAAGAGCTGAACAACTTGCAGAAAGACCGAAAATGACTGAGACTGAACTTGATGGACAAATTTATATATCACTATATTACAAAATAATGTCACTCTATCAGAAAAAAAACTATTTGAGATATTCATGACTTTTCTATTAATACCATATTTTCACACACGCATGACCATAAAATGAAAAAATGAACATTACTTGTGTTCAGACTTGAAGAGGAGGGAGATAAAATCCTGGAAATGTCACTTGATTCTGAGCTCTTTAAGCTACTGATGGAGCTGGGGAAATCTGAACTAGTAATATCAATGAAGACTGAAACACTTGAACTTCTGGTGATACTGGACACTGAACTTTTTAAACTACTGGAACATGGAAGTACCGAGGAACTTGAACTTAGACTAGAAATTCCTGAAGCCAAACCTGAAGAAGAGTTACATTTTAGAAGATATAGGAAAGGTTATCATAAAACCTATGATTCTAGGCTCATGTAGGAAATTAGATTTTCAGCTACATATTTGCAGAGATGAAAAGATATTGGCATTCTAAAAAACATGAAAAAAAGAAACACTGCAAATGCTAAGTGATTCAGAGATTAGTGGTATAATGACAACCATATAGCTATTTTTTATTTTTTTTTAAGACTTTCACCTTAAGGAAATGCTTTGATAGAGGATATATTTCAAGATAAATCATAACTAATCTCTTGATATACTTTATACATATGACTATATATATGAAAATGGACATTACTTGTAGTAATGCTTGAAGAGGAAGAAGGAAGCAAACTATAGGAAATACTACTTGATTTTGAACTCAGACTATTCTCAAAGCTGCTCTTGGACCCTTGACCAAAAGAGGAAAAGAAGCTTGAACTACATTTACTACTGTAGACTGAGATACTTGAGCTTCTGGAGTAACTAGAGATTGAACTCTCTAAACTGCTGGAGGATGGAAGAACTGGATAACTTGAACATAGACTGGAAATGCCTGAAGGAAGTTGTGAAGAAGGGAAGTTGATAAACCTGTCACTATTAAGTTTCACTATGAAACACTTTTTTACATATAGATTATAAAGATAATACTCTAAGAACATTGAAGACATAATTTACAGGGTTATATGATTCTGATATTTAACTACAACTGCACTCTATAAGTAATATTTACTTTTTCTGGTAGCACTTGAGGAAGATGCAGATGAAATGCCAGATTTTCTGTCTGAGCTTGGTTCTAGGTTCACTGAACTGACATAACTTGAACTCTCAGAACTGATTAAGCTGAAACTACTGGAACTACAGATACCTTGGCTACGTGAGCTACTGTAGCTTAAGATACTTAAGCTCCCAAAATCTGTTAAACTAGAACAAGTAATACTTGGTCTACTTGAAACTGAACCTGAAGATGAAAGAAATAAAAGTAATGACAATAAAACCTGAGCTCAAAAGCACATTTATATATATCAGAGGAACTCCAGAATACATAAAAAGGATGCACTTAAGTTTAGAAGTAAAACTTTCAATAAAAAACTCGGTGATGGAATTATTCAGATTTCTAGCTTATAAGTGTAACAATAGGAAGGATGATGTGCCACATCGAAATCACTAAAGGATCTACTTATTTTCATGACTAATCTACCAATATCATATTTGTCCACATAACTGTTATGATGAAAATTAATATTACTTGTGAGAACACTCGAAGATGAGGAAGGAGACAAAATACTGGAAATGCTACTGGAGCTCAAGTTACTTTCTGTGATGCTGAGAGAGCTTGGACTGGCAGAGGTAATGAAGCTTGAACTACTTTGACTACTGGGGGCTGTGATGCTTGGGCTTCTGGAGCTACTAGAGATCAAGCTGTTTGAACTACTGGAGCATGGAAGAATTGAATAACTTGAGCTAAAACTGGAACTGGCTAAAGCTGAACCTGGAGGAAAAGTAAATCTCAGATAATCAGTGCATTAAAACCCTTCAAACTAAACACTGATAAAGAAATAATTTTACTTTAGATAGCCGAGTATTTAAGTAGACATACATAAGGTCTGTGGTAAGGTATAAAGAGGTGGCAGCACCAGGAAAGCTATCTACTGATAATATAAGGCATTTTCATATCTATGAAACGTACACTTGCTTTTCTTGCTAACACATGAAAAACGATTTAGGGATGCAGTATTGTAATGGATGCTGTATGCTGGTTACAGGTTATCTCAAGTGATGCTTTAATGAAATTAAACTGCTTGAACTCCCAAAATTGGCTTTTCTATACATATTTCCTAAGTTTTGGATATACCATAATCCATATAAAGAATTCTGTGTATGATTCTGCATGGCAATAAATATAAAGTGGTAAAGATATCTGAAATGTATGTAAATGTGTAAATATGGCTGACATTATTAAAAGTAGTGGATACATGTACCTGG
>NC_051408.1:2110550-2111032 GCF_015228065.2 Penaeus monodon
GTCTTCTTGCAACTTCGATATACAGTGCTACAGAAGTAATGTAATCTTTTGCTCTAGACTGCCTAAAAATCTATAATCTACTGAGGATCACTATACTTGAACTTCTTTAGCTTGAACTACTAGACAGATTTAATCTAAAACATATTTGAGCCATGCAAACTTGAATTTGTAGGAAATGTGGGGCAATTAGTCATAATGGAAAATGACAGGGTGAGTTATATGCAGTATGTGACAATTGAAATTTACAATTTTCTCTTTTCTGGACAGATCTACTATATTGTGCTAGATGAAATGAATGTTCTGTAATCATTCCCGATACTTTATTTTGACAATGGTGGCTTCACTTGCTTCATAATGCATAAATTTCAGAATAATGCATGGCTACATCCTCAGCTACTTGCCTTCTTAGAATTGCCAGGTCTTGAAATCTTTCATGGTGTGTGGAATCGTCGAACATGCAAATGCTAATACTTACCTGCATG
>NC_051408.1:2111063-2111665 GCF_015228065.2 Penaeus monodon
GTGATAACTGTCTCATATACTTCTTGCCTGGGAAGAACTTCAGAAGTAATTTCGCTTTGTAGATTATTAAACAAATAAATTGCACTCTGAGTAAGTGAAATAATATATATTCTTATCTACTATGGACTTACTGCTAGAACTTGAACTGCTTGAACTGGAACTACTAGAGCTTGAACTAGAACTGCTTGAACTGGAACTACTAGAGCTTGAACTAGAGCTACTTGAACTTGAACTGCTTGAACTTGAACTGGAGCTTGAACCTAAGAATACATTGATATTAAGTTACATTATGTACAACAAAGGGGGAAAAAAACATAAGAATGTGTCTGATAATGAAAGCAAATAAATGTTTGTGTGTATATATATATACATAAATGAATAGAAAAAAGAAAAAACAATTAACTAACTTGCAAGGTGTAAGTACTTGACACATATACAAACTTCTTTTATACACAATTTAGAACATATGGAGAGGAATTTTTAAATTTACAGCCTCAAAGCTCATTTTGTTAGGATATTTCTTCTTAATATGGCAGGTAAGGGGAGAAATTTTCCATTTTAGTGACTTTTCAAGTGTAAAGTTTCTATGGCAAATGCCACTA
>NC_051408.1:2111798-2113077 GCF_015228065.2 Penaeus monodon
GGTATCCAGTCACAGGTTATATATATAGGCAAAAAGAGCAACTGGTTTCTTTGGGGAATATATTGAAGTACTGAATAAAGAGAACACAGAGCACTACAATGGTGGTCCTTTTTACTAATTTGCTGCAACAGCTTCAACTGGAATTACTGCAGCTTGAACTACTTGAATTTGAAATACTTGAACCAGAACTACTAAAACTTGCAATAAGAATACTTGAAAACATGAATTCTGGAAAACTACAACAAAGAAAACCAAAATTCAGTGTAATGCATAATTTTAAAGAGTGGACTTACTGCTAGAACTTGAACTGCTTGAGCTGGAACTACTAGAGCTTGAGCTGGAACTAGAGCTTGAACTACTTGAACTGGAACTACTAGAGCTTGAACTACTTGAACTTGAGCTAGAGCTACTTGAACTGGAGCTGCTTGAACTTGAACCTATGATGTATTGAGAAAAGAAAAATAACTCTGTAATAGAATAGTTAGCATTAACTATAAAGAAAAGAAGTGAAACCCAAATGTTAATGCCTCAATCATTAACATAGAAAGATAATTAGTAGTAGTAGTTATCAGTCAAGAAGGATTATATATATTGTTGGTCTTTGGTAGGCCCCAAAATGTAGTTTGAATGTTTTTCAAAAGGAAGAAAGAAAAATTAATATATGGTTTATAAAGACTTACTGCTTGAACTGGAACTACTAGAACTTGAACTGCTTGAACTAGAACTTGAACTGGAACTACTAGAACTTGAACTAGAGCTACTTGAGCTGGAACTACTTGAACTTGAACTAGAACTACTTGAACTGGAACTGGAACTGCTTGAACTTGAACTGCTTGAACTTGAACTAGAGCTACTTGAACTGGAACTGCTTGAGCCTATAAGTACATATATTATACATCTTTAATCCTGTATCAGAAAAGATCCTTAGTCACAGATGAAAAGTTGAAGGTTTCTGCGTATGACTGTTTATGAAGAATAAACAGAAGAATAGAAATACAAGGTACACCTTAAAATGTATAAGAAATCAACTGTAGAAAATTCAGTCTTAGATAGGCCATATGCACCACATATGAAATAAAAAAAAATTGGTATTTAAAAAAAAAAAAAAAAGTTCTTGCAAAAGTTAATTTCTTTCTTATATTCCTTCTCAGATGTTGATTTGTTTCTATAGTGTAATGATAAGATGGAAGACTTCAAGAAATGTTGTCTTAGAATAAAAAAGATATATATATATATAAATGGTTACAGCTTGTATAGACTTACTGCTAGAACTTGAACT
>NC_051408.1:2113167-2113433 GCF_015228065.2 Penaeus monodon
ACCTATGAATACACAATTTTTTTTCTTTTACATCATGTATCAGAGGAAGAAATATGACAAAAGTGTGGAACTGAGGAGTGAGAAAATTACCAAGGAAAAATAATCACATGAACATAGATCCACCTTAACACATCCTGGCCATAACAAAGTTACTGGATCTACTATATGCAAATGATAAGTAATCCGTTCTCTGGTGGCCCAAAAAGGTTTGGGTCTATGTCTCCCCCATCTCAGTAAAGACATTGTAAATGGTCCCATCACAACTT
>NC_051408.1:2113549-2113872 GCF_015228065.2 Penaeus monodon
CTATGGATGTATAAATTTTAAATAAATTGGTTCTTTGTTGGCAAAAGACAGATTGTTTGAAACTGAAGATCTTGGGAAAATACAAATAGATGGTATTCAACAAGAAAACACCTACAATAATAATCAATATTGCTTGATCATAGAAGTCCAATCTTAACATTGCTAGACCGTTCACTGGATCACTATATAAAAAAGTATGCACTATCTGTATGAAGCATAGGCTTTTTGGCAAAATTATGCACTCTTTATAGAAAACAGAACTGGCAAAGATAAAAATAAGGTTAATGCATGGGGTCAGGTTGTGCAGACTTACTGCTGGAACT
>NC_051408.1:2113947-2114945 GCF_015228065.2 Penaeus monodon
ACCTATGAATACATGAATTATGAGTTACAATTGGGCCTGTATCGAAAAAAGATGCATGACAAAAGGAGTAAGACTATAAGCAGATCTAAAGACAAAGATAAGGTTTTCTGGTGAAGAGGCCATCATTTACCAAACACAATTACAATCAGGATATAATTTTTGATAATACCAGAAGTACTGGTTCTGTGACATGTAACAGTTGGCCCTAGTTTGTGAAAACTTACTACTACAACTTGAACTGCTTGAACTGGAACTACTAGAGCTTGAGCTGCTAGAGCTTGAACTACTAGAGCTTGAGCTGCTTGAACTGGAACTACTAGAGCTTGAGCTGCTTGACTGACTATAGAGCTGAGCTGCTGAACTGAACTACTAGAGCTTGAGCTGCTGACTGAGCTACTAGAGCTACAGCTGCTTGAACTGGAACTACTAGAGCTTGAGCTGCTTGAACTGGAACTACTAGAGCTTGAGCTGCTTGAACTGGAACTACTAGAGCTTGAGCTGCTAGAGCTTGAGCTGCTTGAACTGGAACTACTAGAGCTTGAGCTGCTTGAACTGGAACTACTAGAGCTTGAGCTGCTTGAACTGGAGCTACTAGAGCTTGAGCTGCTTGAACTGGAACTACTAGAGCTTGAGCTGCTTGAACTGGAGCTACTAGAGCTTGAGCTGCTTGAACTGGAGCTACTGGAACTTGAACTAGAGCTACTTGAGCTGGAACTGGAGCTTGAACCTATGGATATATAGATTTTTAAATAATATCCTGTATTTGAGTGATTACGCAATTTTGATTTTTGAGATCATGCTAAGTAGAAAGATGCAAAGAAAATTAGTTAACAAATGTGAAGTCAGGATAATCGAAACTGTAAGAAATCCAGTCTTGATACTATCATAATGTATATATGTCCTCTGACATTTATGATTAATTTAAACTTGTATCCTTTTGGAAACACCTGTAAAGTAAAATGATATCGGGGAAAAATATTGGTCAAATGGTACCCTCT
>NC_051408.1:2115157-2116925 GCF_015228065.2 Penaeus monodon
TTTATGGATTAGATTAGAATATGTGGAATACTAGATATATGAATATAATCATAAGATGCTAGTGCAGACTTACTGCTGGAACTTGAACTGGAACTACTAGAGCTTGAACTGCTGGAACTTGAACTGCTGGAACTGGAGCTACTTGAGCTACTTGAACTGCTTGAACTGGAGCTACTAGAACTTGAACTGCTAGAGCTACTTGAACTGCTTGAACTAGAACTGCTAGAGCTACTTGAACTTGAACTGGAGCTACTAGAACTTGAAATGGAACTTGAACCTATGGATGTAGTATGACTATAATTTAGCATGTTTTACATGACAGATCAAGTAATTAGCTGTTAATCAAAAGGTGAACTGCCATTCTATGTATTTTATTTTACCAATGTTTGGAAGGAAACATTTGGAAATTGATAATTCAACACATACTCTGATTATAATACCAGAGTAATGCCTATAGTAAATAGACACAAAGAAAAAAAGATACCCCCCAAATTAAGATACTTAACAGTGCAGAAAATAAGTAATATTTGAAAAACGTCTGAGATTTCCAAAACTGAAAATTATTATACCTCTGGAAACTATTTGGTCACAGCAAATGTAGACCTACTGCTTGAATTTGAACTGTATGAGCTTGAGGAACTACAACATGAACTACAGGGGAAAAGAATACTGTATGGGATTATTGATAAAAGAAAGAGGATTTACTGCATAGCCTTTGTTTGTTTAGACTTACTGCTTGAACTAGTACCTAAAACTGCTTGAAATACTAGAATTCGAATTACTTCTGCTTGAGCTGGATGAACTACTTGAACATGAACTGACTAAATCTGAACTTGAGTTGAAGCTATGAACATATGCTATAGAGAAAACAGAATCTACCAATATTTACAACTCCAGATTTCATTTTAGTTATGGGGAATGCACAAACAAAAGGTAAGCAGAGCTCAGAACCAATTTCTTGTACAAATATGAACACCATAAGTAATTTTCATGGGGAATAATATCCTTATACAATGTAAAGAATGCATCATGCAGAAGCTTCAAGGGTGTGCAGTCAACACTACAATGAAGAAATTCTCTCGACATCACAAAAACTAGTGGCTATACTTTGTGTACCAAATAAAATTGGTTATTAGCTGATCAATATACCTGCAATAGTAATGAAGACTATCATAAGAGGAGACTAAGGCACAGTAAATAGCCTAAGACTTACTGCTAGAACTTGAACTGCAGCTACTTGAACTTGAGCTGCTTGAATTAGTATTCCTTGAATTAGAACTGCTTTGAATATATCGACTATAGTTAACAAAATTTACTTGACCTTTTATCAGATAAACACTTCAATCAAAGGGAGAAAAGAATTGAGAGAAAACAAAGCAATTGAGTGGAGGAGATTCTATACAACAGTAGTCATTCTTAGATATTAACTATGCTTCCCTCAATGAGTAAAGAAAGCCAGATTGTAAAAAATGGCCTCAACTTGTAAAGCCTTACTGCTTCAGCTAGATCTACTGCAATGTGAATTATTTGAACCTATTGAAAAGGGAACCTGAACTATTAGAGTTTGAACATGAATTGGATCTGCTTTAATTGCTTTAACTTGCAAAGAGAAATTGATTTTTTCTTTTTATTTATTAGTGAAGGAGGACAAGAGTTGTCAGTTTAATAACTAGCCTGCTAAAAGAATATCATACTCATAAAATATTGTTTTAGTGAGTCCAAACTTACTGCTAGAACTTGAACTGCTTGAGCAGCTGGAGCTATCACT
>NC_051408.1:2116996-2117181 GCF_015228065.2 Penaeus monodon
CCATGAATATACAATTTAACAATCAGATTTTATCATTCCAGTTCCTTTTATAGAAACTGGGTAAAACAAAACCTATTGTTGACCAGAAAAGATTCTACTTTCACAGTAGTGTTACCAACTTACTGATAAGACTCCTAAATCCCAAAAGATTGCAATAAATGGACTTCACTTTGAAAGACTTACTG
>NC_051408.1:2117280-2118346 GCF_015228065.2 Penaeus monodon
AAAGGTTATAGCTGACAAAATTTTTGCTTTAAGAATATTTTTTACTTGGAGGTAAAATTATTGCACAGAACATAATACACTTAGGAAAAATATTTGGCCATTGTAAGTTCAAACTTACTGCTACAACTTGAACTACTTGAGCTGGAACTACTAGAGCTTGAGCTGGAGCTGCTGGAGCTAGAGCTACTTGAGCTTGAGCTACTGGAACTACTAGAACTTGAACTACTTGAGCTTGAACTGCTTGAACTGGAGCTTGAACCTATGAAAAAATACATAAATAGCTAACAGTAATAATAAACAGTTATGTTTTCCTGAAGAGAAAGAGAGAGAACCATGAATGTAAATTATACTTCCTGCAAACGAATCAGGACACTAATGAATAATATAGCAGGTCCAGACTGAGCTGTAGCTACTAGAGCTTGAGCTTGAACTGCTGGAACTTGAGCTGCTTGAATTAGAACTACTAGATCTTGAGTTGGAACTACTTGAACTAGAGCTTGAACCTATGTATACAAAGATGAATTAACTTTCTATCTTTTAGCTTAGGATAGAAAGATGAACTGTAGGATCAAGTATCACTGAAACAAATAAATCACCACACCAGTCTTTTTGGATTACTAAGAAGAGTTTACTAGGTTGAAATGCATGGCCATAGCTTGAGGTTATACCTGACATTTTCTTTATTTTAACAGAGAGAAGAGAAATTTTTGTTTAGCCTATACTCTGAAAGATATGCCAGTCTTTTTATTAGAATTTTTTGCCAAGAGAATAATATTTGATCTTAGCAGGCCCTGACTTACTGCTAGAACTTGAGCTGCTTGAGCTGGAACTAGAACTTGAACTGGAACTACTAGAGCTTGAACTGGAGCTACTAGAGCTTGAACTGGAGCTACTTGAGCTTGAACTGGAGCTACTAGAACTTGAACTGGAGCTGCTAGAGCTTGAACTGGAACTACTAGAGCTTGAGCTACTTGAGCTGGAGCTGGAACTGCTTGAACTTGAACTAGAACTTGAACCTATGAATATATAAGATTGATATCAATTTTCTAAAACTTCTTTTTTCTGT
>NC_051408.1:2118383-2118607 GCF_015228065.2 Penaeus monodon
CACTATTGTTGTTATGCATGGACAAGTACTAAAACCTATCAATAGAGTAAATAATCAAGAGTGTTCTTAGATCTGTTTACTGTCTGTGTAATCATAACTAAATTTAAAAGACAGTTAACTGTCAGAGGTATTTGAATTAGGCTTCTTGCAATGAAAATAGAATTAGACTTCCTGTAAAGCATGTAGTCTCAGTATATCCAGACTTACTGCTTGAACTGGAGTTT
>NC_051408.1:2118673-2118759 GCF_015228065.2 Penaeus monodon
GGATATAACTAACATTTTCTTTCCTTTGGTGAAGAAGACCTGGGAGGTAAAGATTACCTGAACTTTAACTGCTTAAGCTGCAGCTG
>NC_051408.1:2118824-2119883 GCF_015228065.2 Penaeus monodon
ACTTGAATTAGTACAGTTTGAGCATAATTGATATAATTAACTCCTACCATTAGTCTTACTGGGTTACTTATGAGAATTTTGCATCTACAAAGATAAAAGAAAACCAGACTTACTACTTGAGGTAGATCTACTAAAACTGCTTGAAAAGATTTATAAGAGCTTGAATCAGAGCTACTTGAAATCGAGCCTGAGCTTATGAATAATGGTTAAGATAAAAAAATTGAATTAATGAAGAAAGGGATATCCATTTACTTTATCTACAGTTGAAACTTCTGTAAAAAGATAGTACGCCCTTTGAAATTATACGGTTATGTTTCCTGTCAAGAAATTATAAGATCTGGAATAATATTTGGTCTTAGCTAGTCATGACTTACTGCTTGAGCTCGAACTACTAGAGCTTGAGCTTGAGCTACTAGAGCTGGAACTACTTGAGCTTGAACTGCTTGAACTAGAACTTGAACTGGAACTGCTTGAGCTGGAACTACTAGAGCTTGAGCTTGAGCTACTAGAACTGGAACTGCTTGAGCTTGAACTGCTTGAACTTGAACAAGAGCTTGAACCTATGTATATAAAATGTATGATTAATTTTCTATAATCTATTATTTTAGACTCAGTAGTGGGGAATAATGACAAAAAAAAAAAAAAATAATTATCAATATACTGAAGATCTATCTTCATGGCAATCTCTGGCTTGTGAAGACTTACTGCTTGAACTAGAACTTGAGCTGCTTGAACTTGAACTACTAGAGCTTGAGCTGCTTGAACTTGAACTACTAGAACTTGAGCTGCTTGAACTTGAACTACTTGAGCTTGAGCTGCTTGAACTTGAACTAGAGCTTGAACCTATGTGTTTAAAATGTATGATTAATTTTCTATAATCTATTATTCTAGATTCAGCAGTGGGGAATAATGACAAAAAAAAGGTAAAAATCATTATCAATATACTGAAGACCTATCTTCATGGCAATCACTCTGTCATACATTGCCCTGGCTTGTGAAGACTTACTGCTTGAACTAGAACTACTAGAGCTTGAGCTGCTTGAACTTGAACTACTAGAA
>NC_051408.1:2119933-2120331 GCF_015228065.2 Penaeus monodon
TGAACTAGAGCTTGAACCTATGTGTATAAAATGTATGGTTAAATTTCTATAATCTATTATTCTAGATTCAACAGTGGGGAATAATGACAAAAAAATTGTAAAAATCATTATCAATATAATGAAGATCTATCTTCATGGCAATCTCTCTGTCATACATTGCCCTGGCTTGTGAAGACTTACTGCTTGAACTAGAACTACTAGAACTTGAGCTGCTTGAACTTGAACTACTAGAGCTTGAGCTGCTTGAACTTGAACTACTAGAACTTGAGCTGCTTGAACTTGAGCTACTGGAACTTGAGCTGCTTGAACTTGAACTACTAGAGCTTGAGCTGCTTGAACTTGAACTGCTTGAACTTGAACTAGAGCTTGAACCTATGAAAAGTGGTTATATATATATA
>NC_051408.1:2120349-2120879 GCF_015228065.2 Penaeus monodon
GGGGGGGGGCGGGTAATAGAATAAGAAAAACAATAACATAGTAAATAAAGTAAAAGGATGGTAGACTCTCTGAGTATCTTATTTTCAAAATAAAAAAATATTACTGTTTACGCAAAAGAAGATTTGGGAATATGTAGTCATAGTTAATCCAGGCTGACTACAAGACCTTGAGCTGCTTTGAACTACTACAGCTGGTGTTAATTGAGCTAGAATTAAAGCTACTTGAACTGCTTGAACTTGAACCTATAGACAAATAGAGATAGGGGTTATAAGTTTTCTTGTCTTTGGTGAAGAAGAGCAAGCAATGTCTGCCTCCACTATCTACAGTAGTGGCTGAGCTAAAAGGAAGGTAGCCTTCTTGAAGGAAAATTATTATGCATCATGTAAATAAAATAAGACATTTTATAGCCTGTTAGAAGAAGAAAAAATCTTGGAGTAAAAAAAAAAACATTTTTCCTAAAATAAGACTTAAATTGTGATCTTAGTAGTGCAGACTTACTACTAGAACTTGAACAACTTGAGCTTGAGCT
>NC_051408.1:2121022-2121223 GCF_015228065.2 Penaeus monodon
CTATATAGATATAAATAATGTTTAACTTCCTACATTTTATCATTTAAGATTTTATGGCAATGATAAAATAACAGGCATGAAGAATCATCATTGCACAAAAAAGAAAGATCTTCACTTCAGCCATTCTGGGTTACTTAAAGAAAGAAATATATATATATCACATAAAAAAAGGAAAAATCTCCTTTGTCTATGAACTTACTG
>NC_051408.1:2121284-2121440 GCF_015228065.2 Penaeus monodon
CTATATAAAGAGGTTATAACTAACATTTTCCCTTGCTTTAGTGAAGTAAAGAGACCAATATATGTTTACTGCATCTACAATGTGTAAAAATATGGTAACCTCTTTGAAGGATAAGACATATTCAGAGTTTTATAGGCAAATTAATTGAAGATGACC